>NC_068437.1:49885287-50155287 GCF_023373465.1 Oncorhynchus keta | reverse complement strand
ATGTCAACCTGTGTAAAGGTCTTACTCACATCGGCTACAGAGAGTGTGATCACACAGTCGTTCGGGAACAGCTGGTTCTCTCATGCATGTTCAGTGTTGCTTGCCGAGAAATGAGCATAGAAGGCATTTCGCTCGTCTGGTAGGCTCGCGTCACTGGGAAGTTCACGGCTGGGTTTCCCTTTGTAATCCATGATAGTTTGCAAGCTCTGTCAAATGTGATGCACAGATTTTACTCTTGTATTGGCGCGTTGCCTGTTTAATGGCTCATCGAAGTTTGTAGCGGGATTACTTATAAGCATCTTATTAGTGTCCCGCTTCTTGAAAGCGGCAGCTCTAACCTTTGTTGCCTGTAATCCATTGCTTCTGGTTGAGATACTGTATGTACGTACGGTCACTGTGTGGACGACGTCGTCAATGCACTTATTAATGAAGTTGGTGACTGATGTAGTAAGCTCCTAAATGTTATTGGATGAACATATTCCAGTTTGTGGGAAAATGGATTTCCGTTTCCTTGTATTAAAACCACCGGCCACGAGAAGCGCCGCCTCTGGAAGTGTATTTTCTTGTTTGCTTTTGGCCCTATACAGCTCGTTGAGTGTGGTCTTAGTGCCAGCATCGGTTGGTAAGTACAGCTACGAAAAATATAGATAAAAACTCTCTTGGGAAATAGTATCGTCTACAGCTTATCATGAGGTATTCTAACTCAGGCAAGCAAATACACAAGACTTAATATTGTTAACAAAGAGACACACCCCTCCCCCTTCATCTACCCTGGCTACCGTCCGGTCTAAACGATGCATGGAAAAACCAGCAAGATGTACACTCACAGGACAGTTTATTAGGTACATCCATGTAGTACGCCCAACAGCCTGAATTCTTCGGGGGATAGATTTTACAAGTCGGAAATGTTCCACAGGGATGTTGGTCCATCCTGACACGATGGCATCACGCAGTTGCTGCAGATTTGACGGCAGTACACCATCGGTACCAGCCTGTACCTTTGACAGCAGGAAGGATGGGTCCATATGGACTCATGCTGCTTACGCAAAATCCTGACTCTTCCATCAATATGACATAACAGGAACCAGGATTCGTCGGACCAGGCAATGTTTTTCCACTCCTCAAATGTCCAGTGTTGGTGATCGCGTGCCCACTGGAGCCGATTCTTCTTGTTTTTAGCTAATGGGATTGGAACCCGGTGTGGTCGTCTGCTGCAACAGCCCATCTGTGACAAGGATCGGCGGAGACAAAAGTTAAGATCAGCGTTATACATGACAGCCAGTGCCAATAGTGATGTTGTTCATGTACTTAATACTATGAGACCTTCATGAGGGAATATTCATACTATCTCATTGGTAATAACTCATTTGAAGCAACCTCACACCCTTAAGTCCTGTCTTATTTGACCTGTCTGAGAAGGTGCGCTGTGAAAAAAAAGGTGTCTGTTCTGCAAGTAACAAACAAGTATCAGGTGTTGCTTTCATAAATATAAACCGTGCCCCCAAGTCAAACCCTTTCTCTGCTTCCATCTGGATCTTCTACTTGATGTAAATGCAGATTAGACAGGAGGGGATGATATCCTGGCCTCATGTCGACACTTGGCTGTCTCAATCCAAAACACTCCTCCTCCTTTCATCATTCTGGACCACAGGGGGCTGCTGAGGGAAGGATGGCTCATAATAATGTCTGGAATGGAGTCAAATGAATGGTACCAAACACCTGGGAACCGAGAGGTTGATGTATTCTATACCATTCCATGAATTCCAGTCTGGTCATTAGTATGAGCCCGTCCCCAGTGAAGGTAGCACCGTCCACCTGTGTCCTGGACTAATGTTCTTTTCACATGGTTGAGGAGCAGACAAACTGTGCAACCAGCCTGGCTTTACTTTGAGTGATGTATGATGATTACATTTCCCCTCTTTTGTTTCATTTGAATTTGTTTGAATGCCTCACTCCTTCCAGCCACTGAGCTTGAGTTATTCCACACCGTTCTTCTCTAAAGAGATTTGCTTATCCACTTCGTCGCCTCTGCCTCGGCATTAGAGTCAACGCAAATATAATATATTAAGCCTTTCTTCTTTATGCCTCATTTCTATTATCAAATCCTATTAGGAATGTGTGTTTGCAGCCTGCCTGCTTCTGTTTTTATTACATGCTTGGTAACATATCGTATATTCCTTCACTTACCGTATGTCAATAGAATGTGTTCTAAGAAGAAGACAGTTTGGTGCTGAATGCCTCTATTTCAGAATGAGGTTTTGTTCATTCATTCATCTCAGCGAGAGGTTTCTGATATGACCTCAGTCTGAGAAATCACAATATGGGGTGTTGGATGGAGACATGTTGGGCTGGGGGGGAATGGGATAGGGTGCTCTTTTTGGAAATAAAAGCAAATAAAAACATAATGAAAATAAATAAAAAATAAAGCACAATGTGTGCATCCTGCAATTACATAATAGAAGTCTGAAGTCTAAAGTCTAAAATAGGCCAAATGTTTCAATCAGCAAAGACCATTGATGATTTCCTTTCACCTCACTGGCTTCAACAAATGTATGACCATCTGGTTCCTTTAGCCTCAATGCATATGTTTCTATTTCTGTAAACCGCATGCCCAGCGACCCAAGATGAGCGTGACATTACGTCCAGTTATTGGGTCTATAACCGCCCAAAGACTGGACTAGACCAACTCTTCTGGATTAGTCTGGGGAACCGGTGATGTAGCCTTGTTATTAGATATTTCATGATGGAGAAGATCATTCCTAGATGACCTGTACCTTAACAGAGACACTCTAGAGAGGAACATTAGATATCTCTTTCTCTCTGAGGAGAGGAGCCCCTTCCCTCTCTTTCTCCCAGAGGAGAGGAGCCCCTTCCCTCTCTTTCTCCCAGAGGAGAGGAGCCCCTTCCCTCTTTTTCTCCCCGAGGAGAGGATCCCCTTCCCTCTCTTTCTCCCCGAGGAGAGGAGCCCCTTCCCTCTCTTTCTCCCCGAGGAGAGGAGCCCCTTCCCTCTCTTTCTCCCCGAGGAGAGGAGCCCCTTCCCTCTCTTTCTCCCCGAGGAGAGGAGCCCCTTCCCTCTCTTTCTTCCCGAGGAGAGGAGCCCCTTCCCTCTCTTTCTCCCCGAGGAGAGGAGCCCCTTCCCTCTCTTTCTCCCCGAGGAGAGGAGCCCCTTCCCTCTCTTTCTCCCCGAGGAGAGGAGCCCCTTCCCTCTCTTTCTCCCCGTGGAGAGGAGCCCCTTCCCTCTGGCAGCCATCCACAGACACGTTTGTGACTGCTTTTTCAATTACTGGTAATCAAAGGCAGCGAATATTATGACAGCATCCAACACAGCCTGGCTGTGGGCGGCAGCCCCCCACCCCCCACCGCCCAATCACGCCATCATAGTCATTAATTTACTGTCAGCCTGCCGCCACCATCCCCGCTCTGCCTCGCCGCCACACCACAATCTCCCGGCTGAGAGCTCGCCCCGGGAAAATGAAGTAGAGAAAAAGGGAAGAGAGAAAGGGACCTCCGAGAGGGTGTGTGTCTGTGATGGATCAAGAGAAGGGGCCCGTTGCCTTATCAAGAATTTAGACACCAGTGTGTGTGTGTGGGAGGGGGGTGTTGGGTGTGTGTGGGTGGGGGTGTTGGTGTGTGTGTGTGTGTGGGTGTGTGTGTGTGTGTGTGTGTGTGTGTGTGTGTGTGTGTGTGTGTGTGTGTGTGTGTGTGTGTGGATGCATGTTTGTGTGTCTGGAATTGGAAGAGGTTGTCTGTGTGCACACTCTGGCGTTTCATCCAACTTGTACTAATCACATATATCTGTTTTGCCTGCTAATTTTGCCACAGGTAATCTCTACTTTACCACCACATAGTCATTAATTAGGCACTAACTTCAGGTCTTTTCCACTCAAGGAGATGGGGAAGACATTACACTTCACACACTTTCACTCGCCTTCGGGATCATTTGTTAATTTCTGTCGTATATATTTTTAGCGAGATGTCTTCGAGTCATTCCCACAGTTATGGCACGTTCATTGACGTCATCTACATTCACACCACACACTTTCATAGTATCGGTGGCTAAGTTGTGTGTTGAATTTTTTGCTAGATGTCTTCGAGACATTCCCATCTAACATTTACAGATATTTTCCACATTCCTATTGCATGTGTACTCCCGTAATCTACATCGACACCACCTACTGCTTCCTGTCTTTCGTATTGCATCATGAATCCATCAGTAGTCTTGTCTCAGCAGTCGCTGTGTCTAATGCTTCTAACGATTTTTATTTTATTTAATCTTTAATTAACTCGGCAAGTCAGTTAAGAACAAATTCTTATTTACAATGGCAACCTACCAAAAGGCAAAAGGCGATGACGACAAACAATACCCCATTAGTAGTAGTTATAATATCTCTGGTTGGATGATGACAACAATACCCCATTAGTAGTAGTTATAATATCTCTGGTTGGATGATGACAACAATACCCCATTAGTAGTAGTTATAATATCTCTGGTTGGATGATGACAAACAATACCCCATTAGTAGTAGTTATAATATCTCTGGTTGGATGATGACAACAATACCCCATTAGTAGTAGTTATAATATCTCTGGTTGGATGATGACAACAATACCCCATTAGTAGTAGTTATAATATCTCTGGTTGGATGATGACAACAATACCCCATTAGTAGTAGTTATAATATCTCTGGTTGGATGATGACAACAATACCCCATTAGTAGTAGTTATAAGATCTCTGGTTGGATGATGACAACAATACCCCATTAGTAGTAATTATAATATCTCTGGTTGGATGATGACAACACTATCCCATTAGTAGTAATTATAATATCTCTGGTTGGATGATGACAAACAATACCCCATTAGTAGTAATTATAATATCTCTGGTTGGATGATGTAGTATCTCTGGTTGACAACAATACCCCATTTATAATATCTCTGGTTGACAACAATACCCCATTAGTAGTAGTTATAATATCTCTGGTTGGATGATGACAACAATACCCCATTAGTAGTAGTTATAATATCTCTGGTTGGATGATGACAAACAATACCCCATTAGTAGTAGTTATAATATCTCTGGTTGGATGATGACAAACAATACCCCATTAGTAGTAGTTATAATATCTCTGGTTGGATGATGACAACAATACCCTATTAGTAGTAGTTATAAGATCTCTGGTTGGATGATGATAACAATACCCCATTAGTAGTAGTTATAATATCTCTGGTTGGATGATGATAACAATACCCCATTAGTAGTAGTTATAATATCTCTGGTTGGATGATGACAACAATACCCTATTAGTAGTAGTTATAAGATCTCTGGTTGGATGATGATAACAATACCCCATTAGTAGTAGTTATAATATCTCTGGTTGGATGATGATAACAATACCCCATTAGTAGTAGTTATAATATCTCTGGATGATGGTTAGTAGTAGTTATAATATCTCTGGTTGGATGATGATAACAATACCCCATTAGTAGTAGTTATAATATCTCTGGTTGGATGATGATAACAATACCCCATTAGTAGTAATTATAATATCTCTGGTTGGATGATGACAACAATACCCCATTAGTAGTAGTTATAATATCTCTGGTTGGATGATGATAACAATACCCCATTAGTAGTAGTTATAATATCTCTGGTTGGATGATGACAACAATACCCCATTAGTAGTAGTTATAATATCTCTGGTTGGATGATGACAAACAATACCCCATTAGTAGTAATTATAATATCTCTGGTTGGATGATGACAACAATACCCCATTAGTAGTAATTATAATATCTCTGGTTGGATGATGACAAACAATACCCCATTAGTAGTAATTATAATATCTCTGGTTGGATGATGACAACAATACCCCATTAGTAGTAGTTATAATATCTCTGGTTGGATGATGACAACAATACCCCATTAGTAGTAGTTATAATATCTCTGGTTGGATGATGACAACAATACCCCATTAGTAGTAGTTATAATATCTCTGGTTGGATGATGACAACAATACCCCATTAGTAGTAGTTATAATATCTCTGGTTGGATGATGACAACAATACCCCATTAGTAGTAGTTATAATATCTCTGGTTGGATGATGACAACAATACCCCATTAGTAGTAGTTATAATATCTCTGGTTGGATGATGATAACAATACCCCATTAGTAGTAGTTATAAGATCTCTGGTTGGATGATGACAACAATACCCCATTAGTAGTAATTATAATATCTCTGGTTGGATGATGACAAACAATACCCCATTAGTAGTAGTTATAAGATCTCTGGTTGGATGATGATAACAATACCCCATTAGTAGTAGTTATAATATCTCTGGTTGGATGATGATAACAATACCCCATTAGTAGTAGTTATAATATCTCTGGTTGGATGATGATAACAATACCCCATTAGTAGTAGTTATAAGATCTCTGGTTGGATGATGATAACAATACCCCATTAGTAGTAGTTATAATATCTCTGGTTGGATGATGATAACAATACCCCATTAGTAGTAGTTATAATATCTCTGGTTGGATGATGACAACAATACCCTATTAGTAGTAGTTATAAGATCTCTGGTTGGATGATGATAACAATACCCCATTAGTAGTAGTTATAATATCTCTGGTTGGATGATGATAACAATACCCCATTAGTAGTAGTTATAATATCTCTGGTTGGATGATGACAACAATACCCTATTAGTAGTAGTTATAAGATCTCTGGTTGGATGATGATAACAATACCCCATTAGTAGTAGTTATAATATCTCTGGTTGGATGATGATAACAATACCCCATTAGTAGTAGTTATAATATCTCTGGTTGGATGATGATAACAATACCCCATTAGTAGTAGTTATAATATCTCTGGTTGGATGATGATAACAATACCCCATTAGTAGTAGTTATATCTCTGGTTGGATGATGATAACAATACCCCATTAGTAGTAGTTATAATATCTCTGGTTGGATGATGATAACAATACCCCATTAGTAGTAGTTATAATATCTCTGGTTGGATGATGATAACAATACCCCATTAGTAGTAGTTATAATATCTCTGGTTGGATGATGATAACAATACCCCATTAGTAGTAGTTATAATATCTCTGGTTGGATGATGATAACAATACCCCATTAGTAGTAGTTATAAGATCTCTGGTTGGATGATGATAACAATACCCTATTAGTAGTAATTATAATATCTCTGGTTGGATGATGACAACAATACCCTATTAGTAGTAGTTATAAGATCTCTGGTTGGATGATGATAACAATACCCTATTAGTAGTATTATAATATCTCTGGTTGGATGATGACAACAATACCCCATTAGTAGTAGTTATAATATCTCTGGTTGGATGATGATAACAATACCCCATTAGTAGTAGTTATAATATCTCTGGTTGGATGATGATAACAATACCCAATTAGTAGTAGTTATAAGATCTCTGGTTGGATGATGATAACAATACCCTATTAGTAGTAGTTATAATATCTCTGGTTGGATGATGACAACAATACCCTATTAGTAGTAGTTATAAGATCTCTGGTTGGATGATGATAACAATACCCTATTAGTAGTATTATAATATCTCTGGTTGGATGATGACAAACAATACCCCATTAGTAGTAGTTATAAGATCTCTGGTTGGATGATGATAACAATACCCCATTAGTAGTAGTTATAAGATCTCTGGTTGGATGATGGTAACAATACCCTATTAGTAGTAATTATAATATCTCTGGTTGGATGATGACAACAATACCCCATTAGTAGTAGTTATAAGATCTCTGGTTGGATGATGATAACAATACCCTATTAGTAGTAATTATAATATCTCTGGTTGGATGATGACAACAATACCCCATTAGTAGTAGTTATAAGATCTCTGGTTGGATGATGATAACAATACCCCATTAGTAGTAGTTATAAGATCTCTGGTTGGATGATGATAACAATACCCTATTAGTAGTAATTATAATATCTCTGGTTGGATGATGACAACAATACCCCATTAGTAGTAGTTATAAGATCTCTGGTTGGATGATGATAACAATACCCTATTAGTAGTAATTATAATATCTCTGGTTGGATGATGACAACAATACCCCATTAGTAGTAGTTATAAGATCTCTGGTTGGATGATGATAACAATACCCCATTAGTAGTAGTTATAAGATCTCTGGTTTGATGATAACAATACCCCATTAGTAGTAGTTATAATATCTCTGGTTGGATGATGACAACAATACCCCATTAGTAGTAGTTATAATATCTCTGGTTGGATGATGATAACAATACCCCATTAGTAGTAGTTATAAGATCTCTGGTTGGATGATGACAACAATACCCCATTAGTAGTAGTTATAATATCTCTGGTTGGATGATGACAACAATACCCCTATTAGTAGTAGTTATAATATCTCTGGTTGGATGATGATAACAATACCCCATTAGTAGTAGTTATAATATCTCTGGTTGGATGATGATAACAATACCCCATTAGTAGTAGTTATAATATCTCAATGATGATAACAATACCCAATTAGTAGTAGTTATAAGATCTCTGGTTGGATGATGATAGCAATACCCTATAGTAGTAATTATAATATCTCTGGTTGGATGATGACAACAATACCCTATTAGTAGTAGTTATAAGATCTGGTTGGATGATGATAACAATACCCTATTAGTAGTAATTATAATATCTCTGGTTGGATGATGACAACAATACCCCATTAGTAGTAGTTATAATATCTCTGGTTGGATGATGATAACAATACCCCATTAGTAGTAGTTATAATATCTCTGGTTGGATGATGATAACAATACCCAATTAGTAGTAGTTATAAGATCTCTGGTTGATGATGAAGCAATACCCTATTAGTAGTAATTATAATATCTCTGACAACAATACCCTATTAGTAGTAGTTATAAGATCTCTGGTTGATGATGATAACAATACCCTATTAGTAGTAATTATAATATCTCTGGTTGGATGATGACAACAATACCCCATTAGTAGTAGTTATAAGATCTCTGGTTGGATGATGATAACAATACCCCATTAGTAGTAGTTATAAGATCTCTGGTTGGATGATGGTAACAATACCCTATTAGTAGTAATTATAATATCTCTGGTTGGATGATGACAACAATACCCCATTAGTAGTAGTTATAAGATCTCTGGTTGGATGATGATAACAATACCCTATTAGTAGTAATTATAATATCTCTGGTTGGATGATGACAACAATACCCCATTAGTAGTAGTTATAAGATCTCTGGTTGGATGATGATAACAATACCCCATTAGTAGTAGTTATAAGATCTCTGGTTGGATGATGATAACAATACCCTATTAGTAGTAATTATAATATCTCTGGTTGGATGATGACAACAATACCCCATTAGTAGTAGTTATAAGATCTCTGGTTGGATGATGATAACAATACCCTATTAGTAGTAATTATAATATCTCTGGTTGGATGATGACAACAATACCCCATTAGTAGTAGTTATAAGATCTCTGGTTGGATGATGATAACAATACCCCATTAGTAGTAGTTATAAGATCTCTGGTTGGATGATGATAACAATACCCCATTAGTAGTAGTTATAATATCTCTGGTTGGATGATGACAACAATACCCCATTAGTAGTAGTTATAATATCTCTGGTTGGATGATGATAACAATACCCCATTAGTAGTAGTTATAATATCTCTGGTTGGATGATGATAACAATACCCCATTAGTAGTAGTTATAATATCTCTGGTTGGATGATGACAACAATACCCTATTAGTAGTAGTTATAATATCTCTGGTTGGATGATGATAACAATACCCCATTAGTAGTAGTTATAATATCTCTGGTTGGATGATGATAACAATACCCCATTAGTAGTAGTTATAATATCTCTGGTTGGATGATGATAACAATACCCCATTAGTAGTAATTATAATATCTCTGGTTGGATGATGACAAACAATACCCCATTAGTAGTAATTATAATATCTCTGGTTGGATGATGACAAACAATACCCCATTAGTAGTAGTTATAAGATCTCTGGTTGGATGATGACAACAATACCCCATTAGTAGTAGTTATAAGATCTCTGGTTGACAACAATACCCCGTTAGTAGTAGTTATAAGATCTCTGGTTGACAACAATACCCCATTAGTAGTAGTTATAAGATCTCTGGTTGACAACAATACCCCATTAGTAGTAGTTATAAGATCTCTGGTTGGATGATGACAAACAATACCCCATTAGTAGTAATTATAATATCTCTGGTTGGATGATGACTAACAATACCCCATTAGTAGTAGTTATAATATCTCTGGTTGGATGATGACAAACAATACCCCATTAGTAGTAGTTATAAGATCTCTGGTTGGATGATGATAACAATACCCCATTAGTAGTAGTTATAAGATCTCTGGTTGGATGATGATAACAATACCCTATTAGTAGTAATTATAATATCTCTGGTTGGATGATGACAACAATACCCCATTAGTAGTAGTTATAATATCTCTGGTTGGATGATGATAACAATACCCCATTAGTAGTAGTTATAAGATCTCTGGTTGGATGATGATAACAATACCCCATTAGTAGTAGTTATAATATCTCTGGTTGGATGATGATAACAATACCCCATTAGTAGTAGTTATAAGATCTCTGGTTGGATGATGATAACAATACCCTATTAGTAGTAGTTATAATATCTCTGGTTGGATGATGATAACAATACCCCATTAGTAGTAGTTATAAGATCTCTGGTTGGATGATGATAACAATACACCCATTAGTAGTAGTTATAATATCTCTGGTTGGATGATGATAACAATACCCCATTAGTAGTAGTTATAATATCTCTGGTTGGATGATGACAAACAATACCCCATTTGTAGTAGTTATAATATCTCTGGTTGGATGATGATAACAATACCCCATTAGTAGTAGTTATAATATCTCTGGTTGGATGATGACAAACAATACCCCATTAGTAGTAGTTATAATATCTCTGGTTGGATGATGATAACAATACCCCATTAGTAGTAGTTATAATATCTCTGGTTGGATGATGACAAACAATACCCCGTTAGTAGTAGTTATAATATCTCTGGTTGGATGATGACAACAATACCCCATTAGTAGTAGTTATAATATCTCTGGTTGGATGATGACAAACAATACCCCATTAGTAGTAGTTATAATATCTCTGGTTGGATGATGACAACAATACCCCATTAGTAGTAGTTATAATATCTCTGGTTGGATGATGACAAACAATACCCCGTTAGTAGTAGTTATAATATCTCTGGTTGGATGATGACAACAATACCCCATTAGTAGTAGTTATAATATCTCTGGTTGGATGATGACAAACAATACCCCATTAGTAGTAGTTATAATATCTCTGGTTGGATGATGACAAACAATACCCCATTAGTAGTAGTTATAAGATCTCTGGTTGGATGATGACAACAATACCCTATTAGTAGTAGTTATAATATCTCTGGTTGGATGATGACAAACAATACCCCATTAGTAGTAGTTATAATATCTCTGGTTGGATGATGACAAACAATACCCCATTAGTAGTAGTTATAAGATCTCTGGTTGGATGACCACACTGATGTTGGCTTCGTTCTGTAGTTATTATCTGAACCACTCTGACATAGGACCGTCGTCCTACATCCTCGGAACAGGAAGTCATATTGTCGTCAAGGGCTTATATAGGAAGGGGAGAGGAGGGCGTGTTTGAAAAGTTTCCGCAGGGGCGTGTGTGTGTGCGGGGGGGTGAATGTGTGTGTGTGTGGAATTGGAATCGGTGGCTAAGTTGTGCGTTTAATTTTCTGCTAGATGTCTTTGAGACATTCCCATCTAACATTTACAGATATTTTCCACATTCCTATTGCATGTGTACTCCCGTAATCTACATCGACACCACCTACTGCTTCCTGTCTTTCGTATTGCATCATGAATCCATCAGTAGTCTCGTCTCAGCAGTCGCTGTGTCTAATGCTTCTAACGATTTTTATTTTATTTAATCTTTAATTAACTCGGCAAGTCAGTTAAGAACAAATTATTATTTACAATGGCAACCTACCAAAAGGCAAAAGGCGATGACGACAAACAATACCCCATTAGTAGTAGTTATAATATCTCTGGTTGGATGATGACAACAATACCCCATTAGTAGTAGTTATAATATCTCTGGTTGGATGATGATAACAATACCCCATTAGTAGTAGTTATAATATCTCTGGTTGGATGATGACAACAATACCCCATTAGTAGTAGTTATAAGATCTCTGGTTGGATGATGGTAACAATACCCTATTAGTAGTAATTATAATATCTCTGGTTGGATGATGACAACAATACCCCATTAGTAGTAGTTATAAGATCTCTGGTTGGATGATGATAACAATACCCTATTAGTAGTAATTATAATATCTCTGGTTGGATGATGACAACAATACCCCATTAGTAGTAGTTATAAGATCTCTGGTTGGATGATGATAACAATACCCCATTAGTAGTAGTTATAAGATCTCTGGTTGGATGATGATAACAATACCCTATTAGTAGTAATTATAATATCTCTGGTTGGATGATGACAACAATACCCCATTAGTAGTAGTTATAAGATCTCTGGTTGGATGATGATAACAATACCCTATTAGTAGTAATTATAATATCTCTGGTTGGATGATGACAACAATACCCCATTAGTAGTAGTTATAAGATCTCTGGTTGGATGATGATAACAATACCCCATTAGTAGTAGTTATAAGATCTCTGGTTGGATGATGATAACAATACCCCATTAGTAGTAGTTATAATATCTCTGGTTGGATGATGACAACAATACCCCATTAGTAGTAGTTATAATATCTCTGGTTGGATGATGATAACAATACCCCATTAGTAGTAGTTATAAGATCTCTGGTTGGATGATGATAACAATACCCCATTAGTAGTAGTTATAATATCTCTGGTTGGATGATGATAACAATACCCTATTAGTAGTAGTTATAATATCTCTGGTTGGATGATGATAACAATACCCCATTAGTAGTAGTTATAATATCTCTGGTTGGATGATGATAACAATACCCCATTAGTAGTAGTTATAATATCTCTGGTTGGATGATGATAACAATACCCAATTAGTAGTAGTTATAAGATCTCTGGTTGGATGATGATAGCAATACCCTATTAGTAGTAATTATAATATCTCTGGTTGGATGATGACAACAATACCCTATTAGTAGTAGTTATAAGATCTCTGGTTGGATGATGATAACAATACCCTATTAGTAGTAATTATAATATCTCTGGTTGGATGATGACAACAATACCCCATTAGTAGTAGTTATAATATCTCTGGTTGGATGATGATAACAATACCCCATTAGTAGTAGTTATAATATCTCTGGTTGGATGATGATAACAATACCCAATTAGTAGTAGTTATAAGATCTCTGGTTGGATGATGATAGCAATACCCTATTAGTAGTAATTATAATATCTCTGGTTGGATGATGACAACAATACCCTATTAGTAGTAGTTATAAGATCTCTGGTTGGATGATGATAACAATACCCTATTAGTAGTAATTATAATATCTCTGGTTGGATGATGACAACAATACCCCATTAGTAGTAGTTATAAGATCTCTGGTTGGATGATGATAACAATACCCCATTAGTAGTAGTTATAAGATCTCTGGTTGGATGATGGTAACAATACCCTATTAGTAGTAATTATAATATCTCTGGTTGGATGATGACAACAATACCCCATTAGTAGTAGTTATAAGATCTCTGGTTGGATGATGATAACAATACCCTATTAGTAGTAATTATAATATCTCTGGTTGGATGATGACAACAATACCCCATTAGTAGTAGTTATAAGATCTCTGGTTGGATGATGATAACAATACCCCATTAGTAGTAGTTATAAGATCTCTGGTTGGATGATGATAACAATACCCTATTAGTAGTAATTATAATATCTCTGGTTGGATGATGACAACAATACCCCATTAGTAGTAGTTATAAGATCTCTGGTTGGATGATGATAACAATACCCTATTAGTAGTAATTATAATATCTCTGGTTGGATGATGACAACAATACCCCATTAGTAGTAGTTATAAGATCTCTGGTTGGATGATGATAACAATACCCCATTAGTAGTAGTTATAAGATCTCTGGTTGGATGATGATAACAATACCCCATTAGTAGTAGTTATAATATCTCTGGTTGGATGATGACAACAATACCCCATTAGTAGTAGTTATAATATCTCTGGTTGGATGATGATAACAATACCCCATTAGTAGTAGTTATAAGATCTCTGGTTGGATGATGATAACAATACCCCATTAGTAGTAGTTATAATATCTCTGGTTGGATGATGATAACAATACCCTATTAGTAGTAGTTATAATATCTCTGGTTGGATGATGATAACAATACCCCATTAGTAGTAGTTATAATATCTCTGGTTGGATGATGATAACAATACCCCATTAGTAGTAGTTATAATATCTCTGGTTGGATGATGACAAACAATACCCCGTTAGTAGTATTTATAAGATCTCTGGTTGGATGATGACAACAATACCCCATTAGTAGTAGTTATAAGATCTCTGGTTGGATGATGACAACAATACCCTATTAGTAGTAGTTATAAGATCTCTGGTTGGATGATGACAACAATACCCCATTAGTAGTAGTTATAAGATCTCTGGTTGGATGATGACAACAATACCCCATTAGTAGTAGTTATAAGATCTCTGGTTGGATGATGACAACAATACCCCATTAGTAGTAGTTATAAGATCTCTGGTTGGATGATGACAACAATACCCCATTAGTAGTAGTTATAAGATCTCTGGTTGGATGATGACAAACAATACCCCATTAGTAGTAGTTATAATATCTCTGGTTGGATGATGATAACAATACCCCATTAGTAGTAGTTATAATATCTCTGGTTGGATGATGACAAACAATACCCCATTAGTAGTAGTTATAAGATCTCTGGTTGGATGATGATAACAATACCCCATTAGTAGTAGTTATAAGATCTCTGGTTGGATGATGATAACAATACCCTATTAGTAGTAATTATAATATCTCTGGTTGGATGATGACAACAATACCCCATTAGTAGTAGTTATAATATCTCTGGTTGGATGATGATAACAATACCCCATTAGTAGTAGTTATAAGATCTCTGGTTGGATGATGATAACAATACCCCATTAGTAGTAGTTATAATATCTCTGGTTGGATGATGATAACAATACCCCATTAGTAGTAGTTATAAGATCTCTGGTTGGATGATGATAACAATACCCTATTAGTAGTAGTTATAATATCTCTGGTTGGATGATGATAACAATACCCCATTAGTAGTAGTTATAAGATCTCTGGTTGGATGATGATAACAATACACCCATTAGTAGTAGTTATAATATCTCTGGTTGGATGATGATAACAATACCCCATTAGTAGTAGTTATAATATCTCTGGTTGGATGATGACAAACAATACCCCATTTGTAGTAGTTATAATATCTCTGGTTGGATGATGATAACAATACCCCATTAGTAGTAGTTATAATATCTCTGGTTGGATGATGACAAACAATACCCCATTAGTAGTAGTTATAATATCTCTGGTTGGATGATGATAACAATACCCCATTAGTAGTAGTTATAATATCTCTGGTTGGATGATGACAAACAATACCCGTTAGTAGTATTTATAAGATCTCTGGTTGGATTATGACAACAATACCCCATTAGTAGTAGTTATAATATCTCTGGTTGGATGATGACAAACAATACCCCATTAGTAGTAGTTATAATATCTCTGGTTGGATGATGACAACAATACCCCATTAGTAGTAGTTATAATATCTCTGGTTGGATGATGACAAACAATACCCCATTAGTAGTAGTTATAATATCTCTGGTTGGATGATGACAACAATACCCCATTAGTAGTAGTTATAATATCTCTGGTTGGATGATGACAAACAATACCCCGTTAGTAGTAGTTATAATATCTCTGGTTGGATGATGACAAACAATACCCCATTAGTAGTAGTTATAAGATCTCTGGTTGACAACAATACCCCATTAGTAGTAGTTATAATATCTCTGGTTGGATGATGACAACAATACCCCATTAGTAGTAGTTATAATATCTCTGGTTGGATGATGACAAACAATACCCCATTAGTAGTAGTTATAAGATCTCTGGTTGGATGACCACACTGATGTTGGCTTCGTTCTGTAGTTATTATCTGAACCACTCTGACATAGGACCGTCGTCCTACATCCTCGGAACAGGAAGTCATATTGTCGTCAAGGGCTTATATAGGAAGGGGAGAGGAGGGCGTGTTTGAAAAGTTTCCGCAGGGGCGTGTGTGTGTGCGGGGGGGGGTGAATGTGTGTGTGTGTGGAATTGGAATCGGTGGCTAAGTTGTGCGTTTAATTTTCTGCTAGATGTCTTTGAGACATTCCCATCTAACATTTACAGATATTTTCCACATTCCTATTGCATGTGTACTCCCGTAATCTACATCGACACCACCTACTGCTTCCTGTCTTTCGTATTGCATCATGAATCCATCAGTAGTCTCGTCTCAGCAGTCGCTGTGTCTAATGCTTCTAACGATTTTTATTTTATTTAATCTTTAATTAACTCGGCAAGTCAGTTAAGAACAAATTATTATTTACAATGGCAACCTACCAAAAGGCAAAGGCGATGACGACAAACAATACCCCATTAGTAGTAGTTATAATATCTCTGGTTGGATGATGACAACAATACCCCATTAGTAGTAGTTATAATATCTCTGGTTGGATGATGATAACAATACCCCATTAGTAGTAGTTATAATATCTCTGGTTGGATGATGACAACAATACCCCATTAGTAGTAGTTATAATATCTCTGGTTGGATGATGATAACAATACCCCATTAGTAGTAGTTATAATATCTCTGGTTGGATGATGACAACAATACCCCAATACAATATAGTAATTATAACGGGTATTGTTTGTCATCATCCAACCAGAGATATTATAACTACTACAAATGGGGTATTGTTTGTCATCATCCAACCAGAGATATTATAACTACTACTAATGGGATAGTGTTGTCATCATCCAACCAGAGATATTATAACTACTACTAACGGGGTATTGTTTGTCATCATCCAACCAGAGATATTATAACTACTACTAATGGGGTATTGTTGTCATCATCCAACCAGAGATATTATAACTACTACTAATGGGGTATTGTTTGTCATCATCCAACCAGAGATATTATAACTACTACTAATGGGGTATTGTTGTCATCATCCAACCAGAGATATTATAACTACTACTAATGGGGTATTGTTTGTCATCATCCAACCAGAGATATTATAATTACTACTAATGGGGTATTGTTTGTCATCATCCAACCAGAGATCTTATAACTACTACTAATGGGGTATTGTTGTCATCATCCAACCAGAGATCTTATAACTACTACTAATGGGGTATTGTTATCATCATCCAACCAGAGATATTATAACTACTACTAATGGGGTATTGTTTGTCATCATCCAACCAGAGATATTATAATTACTACTAATGGGGTATTGTTGTCATCATCCAACCAGAGATCTTATAACTACTACTAATGGGGTATTGTTATCATCATCCAACCAGAGATATTATAACTACTACTAATGGGGTATTGTTTGTCATCATCCAACCAGAGATATTATAACTACTACTAATGGGGTATTGTTGTCATCATCCAACCAGAGATATTATAACTACTACTAATGGGATATTGTTGTCATCATCCAGTAGGGTAGAGAGAGGAAAAGGGGGGGAAGAGGTATTTATGGCTGTCATAAACCTTCCCCCCGGCCAACGTCATGACAACACATACACACAAACACACACACATATATACACACACATACACAAGCACATATATACACACACACAAACACATATATACACACAAACACATACACACATACGCTCACACACATACGCACACACACACACACACACACATATACAATCACACACACACAGGAGGGGTCTGTGGTTGTAACTGCTCTAATAAAGGCCTTGTGGAGAGGTCATTTCACACTTGGTTCCCCTTAACACCCCTGACGTGTTTTATCATTGGTTCCCCTCAACACCCCTGACATGTTTTATCATTGGTTCCCCTTAACACCCCTGACATGTTTTATCATTGGTTCCCCTTAACACCCCTGACGTGTTTTATCATTGGTTCCCCTCAACACCCCTGACATGTTTTATCATTGGTTCCCCTCAACACCCCTGACATGTTTTATCATTGGTTCCCCTCAACACCCCTGACGTGTTTTATCATTGGTTCCCCTCAACACCCCTGACATGTTTTATCATTGGTTCCCCTCAACACCCCTGACATGTTTTATCATTGGTTCCCCTTAACACCCCTGACATGTTTTATCATTGGTTCTCCTCAACACCCCTGACGTGTTTTATCATTGGTTCCCCTCAACACCCCTGACGTGTTTTTATCATTGGTTCCCCTCAACACCCCTGACATGTTTTATCATTGGTTCCCCTCAACACCCCTGACGTGTTTTATCATTGGTTCCCCTTAACACCCCTGACATGTTTTATCATTGGTTCCCCTTAACACCCCTGACATGTTTTATCATTGGTTCCCCTTAACACCCCTGACGTGTTTTATCATTGGTTCCCCTTAACACCCCTGACATGTTTTATCATTGGTTCCCCTCAACACCCCTGACATGTTTTATCATTGGTTCCCCTTAACACCCCTGACGTGTTTTATCATTGGTTCCCCTCAACACCCCTGACGTGTTTTATCATTGGTTCCCCTTAACACCCCTGACGTGTTTTATCATTGGTTCCCCTCAACACCCCTGACATGTTTTATCATTGGTTCCCCTTAACACCCCTGACGTGTTTTATCATTGGTTCCCCTCAACACCCCTGACGTGTTTTATCATTGGTTCCCCTCAACACCCCTGACATGTTTTATCATTGGTTCCCTTAACACCCCTGACATGTTTTATCATTGGTTCCCCTTAACACCCCTGACATGTTTTATCATTGGTTCCCCTTAACACCCCTGACGTGTTTTATCATTGGTTCCCCTTAACACCCCTGACATGTTTTATCATTGGTTCCCCTTAACACCCCTGACGTGTTTTATCATTGGTTCCCCTTAACACCCCTGACATGTTTTATCATTGGTTCCCCTCAACACCCCTGACGTGTTTTATCATTGGTTCCCCTCAACACCCCTGACGTGTTTTATCATTGGTTCCCCTTAACACCCCTGATGTGTTTTATCATTGGTTCCCCTTAACACCCCTGACATGTTTTATCATTGGTTCCCCTCAACACCCCTGACATGTTTTATCATTGGTTCCCCTCAACACCCCTGACATGTTTTATCATTGGTTCCCTTAACACCCCTGACGTGTTTTATCATTGGTTCCCCTTAACACCCCTGACATGTTTTATCATTGGTTCCCCTCAACACCCCTGACATGTTTTATCATTGGTTCCCCTCAACACCCCTGACATGTTTTATCATTGGTTCCCTCAACACCCCTGACGTGTTTTATCATTGGTTCCCCTTAACACCCCTGACATGTTTTATCATTGGTTCCCCCTTAACACCCCTGACATGTTTTATCATTGGTTCCCCTCAACACCCCTGACGTGTTTTATCATTGGTTCCCTTAACACCCCTGACGTGTTTTATCATTGGTTCCCCTTAACACCCCTGACGTGTTTTATCATTGGTTCTCCTCAACACCCCTGACATGTTTTATCATTGGTTCCCCTCAACACCCCTGACATGTTTTATCATTGGTTCCCCTCAACACCCCTGACATGTTTTATCATTGGTTCCCCTCAACACCCCTGACATGTTTTATCATTGGTTCCCCTCAACACCCCTGACATGTTTTATCATTGGTTCCCCTTAACACCCTGACGTGTTTTATCATTGGTTCCCCTCAACACCCCTGACGTGTTTTATCATTGGTTCCCCTTAACACCCCTGACATGTTTTATCATTGGTTCCTTAACACCCCTGACGTGTTTTATCATTGGTTCCCCTTAACACCCCTGACGTGTTTTATCATTGGTTCCCCTTAACACCCCTGACATGTTTTATCATTGGTTCCCCTTAACACCCCTGACGTGTTTTATCATTGGTTCCCCTTAACACCCCTGACATGTTTTATCATTGGTTCCCTTAACACCCCTGACATGTTTTATCATTGGTTCCCCTCAACACCCCTGACATGTTTTATCATTGGTTCCCCTTAACACCCCTGACATGTTTTATCATTGGTTCCCCTCAACACCCCTGACATGTTTTATCATTGGTTCCCCTTAACACCCCTGACATGTTTTATCATTGGTTCCCCTTAACACCCCTGACGTGTTTTATCATTGGTTCCCCTCAACACCCCTGACATGTTTTATCATTGGTTCCCCTCAACACCCCTGACATGTTTTATCATTGGTTCCCCTTAACACCCCTGACATGTTTTATCATTGGTTCCCCTTAACACCCCTGACGTGTTTTATCATTGGTTCCCCTCAACACCCCTGACGTGTTTTATCATTGGTTCCCCTCAACACCCCTGACATGTTTTATCATTGGTTCCCCTTAACACCCCTGACGTGTTTTATCATTGGTTCCCCTCAACACCCCTGACATGTTTTATCATTGGTTCCCCTCAACACCCCTGACGTGTTTTATCATTGGTTCCCCTCAACACCCCTGACGTGTTTTATCATTGGTTCCCCTTAACACCCCTGACATGTTTTATCATTGGTTCCCCTCAACACCCCTGACATGTTTTATCATTGGTTCCCCTTAACACCCCTGACGTGTTTTATCATTGGTTCCCCTTAACACCCCTGACGTGTTTTATCATTGGTTCCCCTTAACACCCCTGACGTGTTTTATCATTGGTTCCCCTTAACACCCCTGACGTGTTTTATCATTGGTTCCCCTCAACACCCCTGACGTGTTTTATCATTGGTTCCCCTTAACACCCCTGACGTGTTTTATCATTGGTTCCCCTTAACACCCCTGACGTGTTTTATCATTGGTTCCCCTTAACACCCCTGACATGTTTTATCATTGGTTCCCCTTAACACCCCTGACATGTTTTATCATTGGTTCCCCTTAACACCCCTGACATGTTTTATCATTGGTTCCCCTCAACACCCCTGACGGTTTGGTAAAAACATGGCTAACTGGGTTATTTGGTATGTTCCTACAGTACTGCTCCATGTTGTCTGTACTGAGGCCTTCCGTATTGCATGGGTGTAATGCATTTTTAAAAGTGATGGTCGAGATGTCATATCCTTCTATTTTCAATGATCAAGCTGCAGAACATGATAGTAATCAAAAACAGTTTCATATGCATGCAGACAGACAGACAGACAGACAGACAGACAGACAGACAGACAGACAGACAGACAGACAGACAGACAGACAGACAGACAGACAGACAGACAGACATGAGGGTACTAATCTTTACAGAAACAGACTAATGGGAAAGTGGAGGGTAGGGTTGGTCTCCATTTGAATTGAAGGAAGTCAATTCAGGAATTCAACTAAAAATGTAAAGCGATTTATTTTCAATTACTTCTCAATAAACTCAAAACTAGAAGTTATATATTTTAAATTAATATAACTTCCTGAATAGTCTGGCCCTCTCCATGAGACCTCAGAAGAGAGGACTACTTCAGTGCAGGCGCCACAACTCTGAATATATCCACCAATATTAGCATAATTACATGAGTTTATTTACCAACTAATAGTCTTATATTAGGCTGTATGTAACTGCTCAGTAAAAACACTCGATAGCTTCTGGTAGTGATCAAAGTGGCCACTGATCAGAGAACGTCTTTCATCATGAAACTCTTAACAGTTAAGATGAGCTCTTTCCCAACCAAAGTCAATATGTGTTTTGATAACAAGTAGGGTATGATGTGTGGCTACAGCTTCAATAACTTACTTTTTTATACATTGACAGACTTGGCACAACTACAATAACATTTGAATGTGGTCACTTTGGTATCACAATATGCTAATGAATGTAAAGGATTGCATTTATGTAGAGCTTTTCATTAGGTCTCATGGCACTTTATATTGCTACTGCATCTCTCAATGTAAATCTCAATCTGCTTTTGAAATCAAGGTCATCCTTTCAAAAGCAATGTTAATGTAATCTGAAAGTAGCCTAACGTCTCCAGGATATCTGACTTCTCATACTCAAATGTGTGTCCTCTGCATTCACGCAGGTCATTTCCACAGTGTCAACTGTGACACCATACTGGTTAGTGTTATAGTCTGGTTAGTGTTATAGTCTGGTTAGTGTTATAGTCTGGTTATAGTCTAGTTAGTGTTATAGTCTGGTTAGTATTATAGTCTGGTTGGTGTTATAGGCTGGTTAGTGTTATAGTCTAGTTAGTGTTATAGTCTGGTTGGTGTTATAGTCTGGTTAGTGTTGTAGTCTGGTTATAGTCTGGTTGGTGTTATAGTCTGGTTGGTGTTATAGTCTGGTTATAGTCTAGTTAGTGTTATAGTCTGGTTAGTATTATAGTCTGGTTGGTGTTATAGGCTGGTTAGTGTTATAGTCTAGTTGGTGTTATAGTCTGGTTAGTGTTATAGTCTGGTTGGTGTTATAGTCTGGTTAGTGTTATAGTCTGGTTGGTGTTATAGTCTGGTTAGTGTTATAGTCTGGTTAGTGTTATAGTCTGGTTAGTGTTATAGTCTGGTTAGTTGTATAGTCTGGTTATAGTCTAGTTAGTGTTATAGTCTGGTTGGTATTATAGTCTGGTTAGTGTTATAGTCTGGTTAGTGTTATAGTCTGGTTAGTGTTATAGTCTGGTTAGTTTTATAGTCTAGTTAGTGTTATAGTCTAGTTAGTGTTATAGTCTGGTTAGTGTTATAGTCTGGTTAGTGTTATAGTCTGGTTAGTGTTATAGTCTGGTTAGTTTTATAGTCTAGTTAGTGTTATAGTCTAGTTGGTGTTATAGTCTGGTTATAGTCTAGTTAGTGTTATAGTCTGGTTGGTGTTATAGTCTGGTTGGTGTTATAGTCTGGTTAGTGTTATAGTCTGGTTAGTGTTATAGTCTGGTTATAGCCTAGTTAGTGTTATAGTCTGGTTGGTGTTATAGTCTGGTTGGTGTTATAGTCTGGTTATAGTCTAGTTAGTGTTATAGTCTGGTTGGCGTTATAGTCTGGTTAGTGTTATAGTCTGGTTATAGTCTAGTTAGTGTTATAGTCTGGTTAGTGTTATAGTCTGGTTAGTGTAATAGTCTGGTTATAGTCTAGTTAGTGTTATAGTCTGGTTGGTGTTATAGTCTGGTTATAGTCGAGTTAGTGTTATATTCTAGTCTGGTTAGTGTTATAGTCTGGTTATAGTCTAGTTGGTGTTATAGTCTGGTTAGTGTTATAGTCTGGTTATAGTCTGGTTAGTGTTATAGTCTGGTTATAGTCTTGTTGGTGTTATAGTCTGGTTAGTGTTATAGTCTGGTTATAGTCTAGTTAGTGTTATAGTCTGGTTGGTGTTATAGTCTGGTTAGTTTTATAGTCTGGTTGGTGTTATAGTCTGGTTAGTGTTATAGTCTGGTTAGTGTTATAGTCTGGTTGGTGTTATAGTCTGGTTAGTGTTATAGTCTGGTTATAGTCTAGTTAGTGTTATAGTCTGGTTAGTGTTATAGTCTGGTTAGTTTTATAGTCTGGTTGGTGTTATAGTCTGGTTAGGGTTATAGTCTGGTTAGTTTTATAGTCTGGTTGATGTTATAGTCTGGTTAGTGTTATAGTCTGGTTAGTTTTATAGTCTGGTTATAGTCTAGTTAGTGTAATAGTCTGGTTGGTGTTATAGTCTGGTTAGTGTTATAGTCTGGTTAGTTTTGTAGTCTGGTTAGTTTTATAGTCTGGTTAGTGTTATAGTCTGGTTAGTTTTATAATCTGGTTATAGTCTAGTTAGTGTTATAGTCTGGTTGGTGTTATAGTCTGTTTGGTGTTATAGTCTGGTTAGTTTTATAGTCCGGTTATAGTCTAGTTAGTGTTATAGTCTGGTTAGTTTTATAGTCTGGTTATAGTCTAGTTAGTGTTATAGTCTGGTTGGTGTTATAGTCTGGTTAGTTTTATAGTCTGGTTAGTGTTATAGTCTGGTTGGTGTTATAGTCTGGTTAGTGTTATAGTCTGGTTAGTGTTATAGTCTGGTTGGTGTTATAGTCTGGTTAGTGTTATAGTCTGGTTATAGTCTAGTTAGTGTTATAGTCTGGTTAGTGTTATAGTCTGGTTAGTTTTATAGTCTGGTTGGTGTTATAGTCTGGTTAGTGTTATAGTCTGGTTAGTTTTATAGTCTGTTTGGTGTTATAGTCTGGTTAGTTTTATAGTTGTTACGATAAATGTGTGAAGAGGTGTGGAGTCAGGCGCAGAGAGCAAAAGGATGTGGGAAAAACACGCTTTAATGTCCAGGGAAAAAATAAGTCCCGCCTTCTTTTTACTGAAAGCGATAGCCAAATCATCATACTCAGCTGGAATGCACACGGTGGAAACCTGGTCTGGACTCTCCACCGTTGTCGCACCGATGGAAACCCCTACACACCTGCCTGAACACTCATCAGACCACCCCTGGAGAGTTCCCTGTTTCCACGAAATCGTAGGATTATGAATAGCTAGCCAGGGAATCCCCAGCACCACTGGAAACGCAGGTGAATCGATAAGGAACAAACTAATTCGCTCTTTGTGATTCCCCTGCATAATCATCTCCAACTAAATTGTGGCTTTCTTCACCAGCCCTGACCCTAATGGTCGACTATCTAAAGAGTGCACGGGAAAAGGGGGTTCTACTTTTACTAACGGAATCCTCAACCTCTGAGCGAGTCCTCGATCTATAAAGTTTGCAGCTGCGCCTGAATCTACCAGTGCCTTATGCTGGAGAGAAGGAGAATAATTAAGGAAACAAATTAATAGGAACATGTGACCAACAGGAAACTCTGGGAGAGTGTGGTGCTTACTCACCTGGGGTGACCGAGGAGTGTTCTGCCTGCCTTCTCGATTCCCAGATGAATTCCGCCAGCACCGACCAGACGTGTGCCCTCTCCGGCCACAACTGGTACAGGAGGAGCTTCCTCCTCCGATCTCCCTAGACGCGGTCCCTCCTAGCTCCATCGGGATAGGAGCAGGAGGGTCAGGAGGTAGAACTGACAGGACCCTTTCAGAACGTCCGCGAGCAGCTAGCAGATGGTCCAACCGGATCGACAGGTATATCAGTCCATCCAGGCTAAGTGTAGTGTCCCGACAAGCCAGCTCCCTGCGGACGTCCTCTCTCAGGCTACACCTGTAATGGTCTATCGGGGCCCTTTTGTTCCACCCTGCTCCAGCGGCCAAGGTCCGGAAATCCAGCGCAAAGTCCTGCGCGCTCCTAGTCCCCTGTCTGAGATGGAAAAACCTCTCACCTGCCGCCCGACCCTCTGGAGGGTGATCGAACACGGCCCTGAAACGGCGGGTGAACTCCAGGTAATTGCCCTTCGCTGAGTCGGGCCCGTTCCAGACCGCATTGGCCCACTCAAGGACTCTACCCGTAAGGCATGTGATGAGGACACACACGCTCTCCTCGTCCGAGGGAGCCGGCCGAACGGTGGCCAGGTAGAGGTCTAGTTGAAGCAGGAATCCCTGGCACCCCGTCGCTGCTCCATCGTACTCCCTCGGAGGCGTAATGCGCAGAGCGCTGGAACCGGATCCAGATGGTAGAGTTGCTGGTAGAGTTGCTGGTGGGAGGGTCGGTGGGGTAGTAGGGAGACCATTCCTCTCCCAACGATCCATCCTCTCCATCATTTGATCCATCACTGATCCTAGGCGATGGAGGATGGACGTGTGATGGACTCTCTCCTCCATGGGAGGAGGAGTGGTCGCTGCTCTTGCTGACTCCATATCGTGGTGCAGGCTTCTGTTACGATAAATGTGTGAAGAGGTGTGGAGTCAGGCGCAGAGAGCAAAAGGATGTGGGAAAAACACGCTTTAATGTCCAGGGAAAAAATACATGAACAAAAGTAGTAAAACAAATGAACAGAAATAATAACGCAAACAACCCGAAAATGCAAACAACATACACTCTAACACAAAACAGACGAACAAGCCCGCACGAAACAGAAGCGGGCTGAACAAACTTATATAACCCCACCCTAACAACCAAACAAGAAACAGGTGATACCAATCAGACAAAACCAAAGGAACACAGAACAACAGATCGGTGATAGCTAGTAGACCGGCGACGACGACCGCCGAGCGCCACCCGAACAAGAAGGGGAGTCACCTCCGGTAATATTTGGGACAATAGTCTGGTTGGTGTTATAGTCTGGTTAGTGAGTGTCTCTGTGCTCTCTGCCCTGTCTCTCTCTCTGTAGTAGGTAGATAACTATGTCGACAGCCAGGAAAATGTATTAGTGTTGTTGTCCTTGTGTGGTTTGTCTGGTTGTTGACCTCTGTTCTCTGTCTCTCTTTAGGAGGTGGAGCTGTGTCGACTCAACAGCCAGGAGAAGCTGGGCCTGACGTTGTGCTACAGGACAGATGAGGAGGAGGACATGACCATCTACGTCAGCGAGGTGAGACTAGGGCAGAACTGGGACTAAGCATGGTGGTGGTGCTGGTCATTCTGCTTCTTCTTCTTCTTCTTCTGGAAGATTAGCTGACGTTATTGCATTAAGTAATGTGGGACCCTTCTACACCCCTTCAGTCACTGTGTGGCTAAAAGTAAACATAGGTATATACCTAGGAAAGAAATAGTCAATACCAGACTTTCATTAGTTGTGACTGTTACGACTTCTATAAATGTTGCAGTGGAGGAGTCACACGCAGAGAGCAGGTAATATCGTACGTGAATCTATTCATTCCAACGACAGCGGAGACATGGAAACCACCCGTCCAAAATACACACGACTAAAACTGTCCGGAAAATAATGAGATAACACTACTACACCAACACCAAAATAACAGAGAACAAGCCCGTACAAATACCCATCGGGCCAAGTGCCCTTAAATAGCCTACAAACAAACACTAACTCAAAACAGGTGTACCCAATTAAACCCAATAAACAGAAACAAAAGGAAAGGCAATCGATGGCAGCTAATAGGCCGGTGACGACGACCGCCGAGCGCCGCCCGAACAGGAAGAGGCACCCTCTTCGGCGGGATTCGTGACAGTGACATCTAATAGCTTACTTTAATATTCATGCATGGAACACAACTGCATAGCTCTTTTTGCTGCAATCACCTCAAGATTATGAAAATATTGAATATTTGGAGAATCGATAAATTAATATGATTACACTGACTAAAAAGACATCAATCGCTCTGTGGCACTTAATCACTTCTCATAGCAATAATGTAGATGAAAAGTATTCATCTTTTTTTGAGTGTACTTGTTTGTTCTTCAAATAGAACTGACATGTTTTGTGAGCTGAGGCAACACTTTTTGTGCCCACTGTCAAGTTATTTTTCCTCTCTCTTTGCCCACTTGTTGGCAGAACGTACAAAGCACTATCCTCCTCTCCTCCATTCTGCCCAACTCTCTCTCCCTCCGTCTCTCTCTCTCTCTCTCTCTCTTTCTTTCTCTGTCTCTCTCTTTCTTTCTCTATCCGTCTCTCTCTCTTTCTCTCTCTCTCCGTCTCTCTCCGTCTCTCTCCCTCTGTCTCTGTCTCTCTCTCTTTCTCTCTCTTTCTTTCTTTCTTTCTTTCTTTCTTTCTCTCTCTTTCTTTCTTTCTGTCTTTCTCAGTATCTCTGTCTCTCTCTCTCTCTCTCTCTTTCTCTCTCTTTCTTTCTCTCTCCGTCTCTCTGTCTCTCTCTCTTTCTCTCTTTATTTCTCTCTCTCTCTCTCTCTTTCTCTCTCTGTCTCTCTGTCTCGCTCTCTGTCTCTCTCTTTCTCTCTTTCTTTCTTTCTCTCTCCGTCTCTTTCTCTCTCTTTCTTTCTCCGTCTCTCTCTCTCTTTCTCTCTCTTTCTTTCTCTCTCTTTCTTTCTCTCTCTCTCTCTCTCTCTCTCTCTTTCTTTCTCTCTCCGTCTCTCTGTCTCTCTCTCTTTCTCTCTCTCTCTGTCTCTCTCTTTTTCTCTTTCTTTCTTTCTCTCTCTTTTTCTCTTTCTTTCTTTCTTTCTTTCTTTCTTTCTTTCGTTCTTTCTCTCTCTTTCTTTCTCTCTCCATCTCTCTCGCTCTCTCTCTCTCTTTCTTTCTCTCTCCGTCTCTCTCTCTCTCCGTCTCTCTGTCTCTCTCTCTCTCTCTCTTTCTCTGTCGCTGCCATTTGTTTGAAGTTATCTCAGATCCGCAGGTATTTGCTCCGGAACATAAGCTGAATACATATCGCAGTAGTCTGTGTTGTTACGGTCTGCTTTCCTCTTGTGTGTTCAGTCTATAAAAAGTGAAGCCAAGGAGAACGTGCTTCATTTAGATGAGTCCCTACTGAATGTCACTACTTATTGAAGCTGGGTTTGAGACAGTGTATGGTGTGCCCTGTGTGACGTCACCGTTGTGATCATCACACCCTGATCTCACATTTAATATAAACTCAGCAAAAAAAGAAACGTCCCATTTTCAGGATCCTGTCTTTCAAAGAGCATTTGTAAAAATCCAAATACCTTCACAGATCTTCATTGTAAAAGGTTTAAACTGTTTCCCATGCTTGTTCAATGAACCTTAAACAATTAATGAACATGCACCTGTGGAACGGTCGTTAAGACACTAACAGCTTACAGACGGTAGGCAATTAAGGTCACAGTTATGAAAACTTAGAACATTAATTAAAGGGGCCTTACTACTGACTCTGAAAAACACCAAAAGAAAGATGCCCAGGGTCCCTGCTCACATGTGTGAACGTGCCTTAGGCATGCTGCAAGGAGGCATGAGGACTGCAGATGTGGCCAGGGCAATAAATTGTGTGTGACCTGTTGGACTGGAGGGTGAGGGCTTGGGACATTCCCCCCAGAAATGTCCGGGAACTTGTGGGTGCCTTGGTGGAAGAGTGGGGTAACATCTCACAGCAAGACCTGGCAAATCTGGTGCAGTCCATGAGGAGGAGATGCACTGCAGTACTTAATGCAGCTGGTGGCCACCCCAGATACCGACTGTTACTTTTGATTTTGACCCTCCAGTTTGTTCAGGGACACATTATTATTATTATTATTATTTTTTCACCTTTATTTAACCAGGTAGGCTAGTTGAGAACACCTTTATTTAACCAGGTAGGCTAGTTGAGAACACCTTTATTTAACCAGGTAGGCCAGTTGAGAACACCTTTATTTAACCAGGTAGGCCAGTTGAGAACACCTTTATTTAACCAGGTAGGCCAGTTGAGAACACCTTTATTTAACCAGGTAGGCCAGTTGAGAACACCTTTATTTAACCAGGTAGGCCAGTTGAGAACACCTTTATTTAACCAGGTAGGCCAGTTGAGAACACCTTTATTTAACCAGGTAGGCCAGTTGAGAACACCTTTATTTAACCAGGTAGGCTAGTTGAGAACACCTTTATTTAACCAGGTAGGCTAGTTGAGAACAAGTTCTCATTTGCAACTGCGACCTGGCCAAGATAAAGCAATTGTATCACAATTCCAGTTGGTCGTAAGTTTAAGCTTGGAAAATTCCAGAAAATGGCTTTAGAAGCTTCAGATAGGCTAATTGACATCATTTGAGTCAATTGGAGGTGTACTTGTTGAAGTGTTTCAAGGCCTACCTTCCAACACAGTGCCTCTTTGCTTGACATCATGGGAAAATCAAAAGAAATCAGCAAAGACCTCATAAAAATAATTGTAGACCTCCACAAATCTGGTTCATCCTTGGGAGCAATTTCTAAACGCCTGAAGGTACAACGTGCATCTGTACAAACAGTGGTACGCAAGTATAACCACCATGGGACCACTCAGCTGTCATACCGCTCAGGAAGGAGACGCGTTCTGTCTCCTAGAGATCAACGTACTTTGGTGCGAAAAGTGCAAATCAATCCCAGAACAACAGCAAAGGACCTTGTGAAGATGCTGGAGGAAACAGGTACAAAAGTATCTATATCCACAGTAAAACAAGTCCTATATCGACATAACCTGAAAGGCCACTCAGCAAGGAAGAAGCCACTGCTCCAAAACAGCCATAGAAAAGCCAGACTACTGTTTGCAACAGCACATGGGGAAAAAGATTGCATGTTTTGGAGAAATGTCCTCTTGTCTGATGAAAAAAAAATAGAACTGTTTGGCCATAATGACCATCGTTATGTTTGGAGGAAACAGGGGGAGGCTTGCAAGCTGAAGAACACCATCCCAACTGTGAAGCACAGGGGTGGCAGCATCATGTTGTGGGGGTGCTTTGCTGCAGGAGGGACTGTGCACTTCACAAAATAGATGGCATCATGAGGACAATTATGTGGATATATTGAAGCAACATCTCAAGACATCAGTCAGGAAATTAAACTTTGTCTGAAATGGGTCTTCCAAATGGACAATGACCCCAAGCATACTTCCAAAGTTGTGGCAAAATGGCTTAAGGACAAGAAAGTCAAGGTATTGGAGTGGCCATCACAAAGCCCTGACCTCAATCCTATAGAACATGTGAGGGCAGAAGTGAAAAAGTGTGTGAGAGCAAGGAGGCCTACAAATCTGACTCAGTTACACCAGCTCTGTCAGGAGGAATGGACACAAATTCAACCAACATTTTGTGGGAAGCTTGTGGAAGGCTACCCAAAACGTTTGACCCAAATTAAAAAATGTAAAAGCAATGCTACCAAATACTAATTGAGTGTATGTAAACTTCTGACCCACTGGGAATGTAATGAAAGAATTTAAAGCTGAAATAAATCATTCTCGCTACTATTATTCTGACATTTCACATTCTTAAATGGTGATCCTAACTGACCTAAAACAGGGGATTTTTACTTGGATTAAATGTCAGGAATTGTGAAAAACTGAGTTTAAATGTATTTTGCTAAGGTGTATGTAAACTTCCGACTTCAACTGTATATCTTAGTCCGTTCCGCTCTGACATCGCTCATCCATATATGTCTATAGTCTTCATTCATTCCTACTTAGATGTACGTGTATTTTGGGGTATATGTTGTGTAATTGTTAGATATCACTTGTTAGATATTGCTGCACTGTCGGAGCTAGAAGCACAAGCATTTCGCTACAGCCGCAATAACATCTGCTAATCACGTGTATGTGACCAATAACATCTGCTAATCACGTGTATGTGACTAATAACATCTGCTAATCATGTGTATGTGACCAATAACATCTGCTAATCACGTGTATGTGACCAATAACATCTGCTAAACACGTGTATGTGACTAATAACATCTGCTAATCATGTGTATGTGACCAATAACATCTGCTAATCACGTGTATGTGACCAATAACATCTGCTAATCACGTGTATGTGACTAATAACATCTGCTAATCACGTGTATGTGACCAATAACATCTGCTAATTACGTGTATGTGACTAATAACATCTGCTAATCACGTGTATGTGACTAATAACATCTGCTAATCACGTGTATGTGACTAATAACATCTGCTAATCACGTGTATGTGACCAATAACATCTGCTAATCACGTGTATGTGACTAATAACATCTGCTAATCACGTGTATGTGACCAATAACATCTGCTAATTACGTGTATGTGACTAATAACATCTGCTAATCACGTGTATGTGACTAATAACATCTGCTAATCACGTGTATGTGACCAATAACATCTGCTAATTACGTGTATGTGACTAATAACATCTGCTAATCACGTGTATGTGACCAATAACATCTGCTAATTACGTGTATGTGACTAATAACATCTGCTAATCACGTGTATGTGACTAATAACATCTGCTAATCACGTGTATGTGACCAATAACATCTGCTAATCACGTGTATGTGACCAATAACATCTGCTAATCACGTGTATGTGACCAATAACATCTGCTAATCACGTGTATGTGACCAATAACATCTGCTAATCACGTGTATGTGACTAATAACATCTGCTAATCACGTGTATGTGACCAATAACATCTGCTAATTACGTGTATGTGACCAATAACATCTGCTAATTACGTGTATGTGACCAATAACATCTGCTAATTACGTGTATGTGACCAATAACATCTGCTAATTACGTGTATGTGACCAATAACATCTGCTAATCACGTGTATGTGACCAATAACATCTGCTAATCACATGTATGTGACCAATAACATCTGCTAATCACGTGTATGTGACCAATAACATCTGATAACCATGTGTATGTGACTAATAACATCTGCTAACCATGTGTATGTGACCAATAACATATGCTAACCACGTGTATGTGACCAATAACATCTGCTAATCACATGTATGTGACCAATAACATCTGCTAACCACGTGTATGTGACCAATAACATCTGCTAACCACGTGTATGTGACCAATAACATATGCTAACCACGTGTATGTGACCAATAACATCTGCTAATCACATGTATGTGACCAATAACATCTGCTAATCACATGTATGTGATCAATAACATCTGCTAATCACATGTATGTGATCAATAACATCTGCTAATCACATGTATGTGATCAATAACATCTGCTAATCACATGTATGTGACCAATAACATCTGCTAATCACGTGTATGTGACTAATAACATCTGCTAACCACGTGTATGTGACCAATAACATCTGCTAATCACGTGTATGTGACTAATAACATCTGCTAACCCTGTGTATGTGACCAATAACATCTGCTAACCACGTGTATGTGACCAATAACATCTGCGAATCACGTGTATGTGACCAATAACATCTGCTAACCACGTGTATGTGACTAATAACATCTGCGAATCACGTGTATGTGACCAATAACATCTGCTAATTACGTGTATGTGACCAATAACATCTGCTAATTACGTGTATGTGACCAATAACATCTGCTAATTACGTGTATGTGACTAATAACATCTGCTAATCACATGTATGTGACCAATAACATCTGCTAATCACATGTATGTGACCAATAAAATGTTATTTGATTTTTGTTAATTTAACGTGGGACCTATATTGGTTATCAGGATCTTTATAAAACTAGAATGTCAACCGAAATTGCTTTTCTAATGTAACAGAGTTAAGAAAGTACTGTAATCTCACTCCACAGCTAGCTTGAAATGTTGCCGATGAAGCTATCCAATTAAATATTTTTCTATAGCTCAAATGGTTGGTACATTGTCCAGGAGGGTGGTCACGTGTCTTGCGAGCAGAGGATCACTGGTTGGAGCCCGGTATGGGGACAGGGACAATGCAGCACACTGACAACCGTTTCATTATATCATTATTTGATGGTTCAACACGTTCTAATGAACCTGCAGTTACTTTTACTACACTCAATCCCTCTATATTTTCCTATATATTTGTTTCTTTATGCAACCCCCTCAGGCGAAAACAAGCCAGTCTTTCATAAGAGTTTGGCTGGGGTTAGAAGCAACTTTCACACGTCTTTGGTCACTTGCTTCTTGATTTCTTTGTGAAACAATAAAATGCAAATGAATTACTTAAAAATCATACAATGTGATTTTCTCGATTTTTGTTTTAGATTCCGTATCTCACAGTTGAAGTGTACCTATGATAAAAATTTACAGACCTCTACATGCTTTGTAAGTAGGAAAACCTGCAAAATCAGCAGTGTATCAAATACTTGTTCACCCCACTGTATATAAAAATTGTTGCAAGCAACAGCCAATCAAAACAAATACTTTTGTCACATGATCCATTCAAAGGTTCGGAATTCCGACCCAGTTATCATGTCAACACAGCTGGCACACTCAGTGCTGTGCAACCCGTGATCAAGGTTGACAGAAGAGACATTCGCATAACGGTAAATGTATACACATTATTGGCATCATGGCTAGTCATGGTTTATGTACATGGTTTGGCAGTCAATAAATACAATTTTCAAAGTAAAGCTTTCCCTGACCAGTTTCAACTGAAATTGTCCACCATGAGCTGTGCTAAGTAGTTTAATTTGTTGCTAGATTTGTTATCGCGTTTCTAGATAGCTAGCTGTGTTGGTGTTTGCAATGTCATTTTGGCTAGCTAGCTAAATTGTACAGGCCACATTTAGTCTAACAATATCACTGAAGCAGCTTCAATTTGATTGGCTGTTGTGTGAAAATTGTTTCGTGTTACTCCAGCCACTGCTGGTGTTCTGACAGTGGATGAATCTCCAAAGTATTTTCCTTGAATCGTCAGATCCTCTCTCCTCACCCTCCTTCTAAAAATGTCAGTAGCTTCGCGAAGAATCGAGGAATATATTTTTGAGATTCACTCTGTGTGTCAGGCAATTGCCAGAGCTGAGAGCAGAGTCCCTCTTCAGCCCTTTGACCTCAGAGTAGCACTTCTAATGAGCGGTCCTTTGTGACTGACCAGACATGCGAGCACTCACACACCAGGCGCACCATGAAAATGGAACACTCAGGCTGGCCCAGCTATCTCAGGAGATCTCGCCTGATTGGACAGAGTGAAACAAATGGCTCCAGAAGGCAGAGTTGAAGGAGTGGCCTGCCCCCTCGTTCAGTATCATTAGTACACAGACTCATGGGAAGGAAGAATCATGGGAAGAAAGAGGGAGGCATGGATGGGCTATGTAGAGAAGGCTGAGTCATGAATAGGCTGTGTAGAGAAGGCTGAGTCATGAATGGGCTATGTAGAGAAGGCTGAGTCATGAATGGGCTATGTAGAGAAGGCTGAGTCATGAATGGGCTATGTAGAGAAGGCTGAGTCATGAATGGGCTATGTAGAGAAGGCTGAGTCATGAATAGGCTGTGTAAGGAAGGCTGAGTCATGAATAGGCTGTGTAAGGAAGGCTGAGTCATGAATAGGCTGTGTAAGGAAGGCTGAGTCATGAATGGGCTGTGTAGGGAAAGCCGTGTCATGGGGTAAGTCATGAATGGGCTGTGTAAGGAAGGCTGAGTCATGAATAGGCTGTGTAAGGAAGGCTGAGTCATGAATAGGCTGTGTAAGGAAGGCTGAGTCATGAATGGGCTATGTAGAGAAGGCTGAGTCACGAATAGGCTGTCTAAGGAAGGCTGAGTCATGAATAGGCTGTGTAAGGAAGGCTGAGTCATGAATAGGCTGTGTAATGAATGGGCTGTGTAGGGAAAGCCGTGTCATGGGCTGAGTCATGAATGGGCTGTGTAAGGAAGGCTGAGTCATGAATGGGCTGTGTAAGGAAGGCTGAGTCATGAATGGGCTGTGTAAGGAAGGCTGAGTCATGAATGGGCTGTGTAGGGAAGGCTGAGTCATGAATGGGCTGTGTAAGGAAGGCTGAGTCATGAATGGGCTGTGTAAGGAAGGCTGAGTCATGAATGGGCTGTGTAGGGAAGGCTGAGTCATGAATGGGCTGTGTAGGGAAAGCCGTGTCATGGGCTGAGTCATGAATGGGCTGTGTAAGGAAGGCTGAGTCATGGACTTACTGTGTTTTATTTATTTATTTTTTTACCTTTATTTAACTAGGCAAGTTAAGAACAAATTCTTATTTTCAATGACAGCCTAGGAACAGTGGGTTCCTAGGCCGTCAGGGGCAGAACAACAGATTTACCTTGTGGGTTGTGTAGCTCAGAATGGGCTGTGTAGCTCAGAATGGGTTGTGTAGCTCAGAATGGGTTGTGTAGCTCAGAATGGGTTGTGTAGCTCAGAATGGGCTGTGTAGCTCAGAATGGGTTGTGTAGCTCAGAATGGGCTGTGTAGCTCAGAATGGGTTGTGTAGCTCAGAATGGGTTGTGTAGCTCAGAATGGGCTGTGTAGCTCAGAATGGGTTGTGTAGCTCAGAATGGGTTGTGTAGCTCAGAATGGGTTGTGTAGCTCAGAATGGGTTGTGTAGCTCAGAATGGGTTGTGTAGCTCAGAATGGGCTGTGTAGCTCAGAATGGGCTGTGTAGCTCAGAATGGGTTGTGTAGCTCAGAATGGGCTGTGTAGCTCAGGGGTTTGAACTTGCAACCTTCTGGTTACTAGTCCAACGCTCTAACCACTAGGCTACCCTGCCGCCCCGGAAAGCTGAGTCATGAATGGGCTGTGTAGGGAAGGCTGAGTCATGAATGGGCTGTGATACATACTATGTATTTTCTTTGTGTCTGGAGTGTTACGTCGATGGAAGGTAGTTTACCCCAGCAGGGAAACCAACTGATAAAGAAACAGAGTACACACATGAACCAACGACTGAACACACACACACACACACACACACACACACACACACACACACACACACACACACACTGTGTAGTCCCTGATTGTAATAGTCTATTCAACAATCCCCAGGCGTACACATGTTCTGACAGGTTTTATAACTCTGTTCATTTAGCTGCTGCAGAAGTAAAGTGGCCTTGATACCTGGGCTGGACAGATTCTATGACACATTCTAAAATCAAAGGTATTTCTTTGGCAGCATTGGCTTCACCCAATCAACATTTGGTGTTGAAGGAGGTTCCTTTGTCTGGACGTAATGTATAAGACTAGATTGTACTACCTACTGAGGTGTTCTATAATTATATTGTGGACTGAATGAATCTTGGATATCATAAGACTTTTAATGCTGTTATAAGTTAGTATTCTATGTAAAGGTGTATGTGTATCTGTTATAAGTTAGTATTCTCTGTAAAGGTGTATGTGTATCTGTTATAAGTTAGTATTCTCTGTAAAGGTCTATGTGTATCTGTTATAAGTTAGTATTCTCTGTAAAGGTGTATGTGTATCTGTTATAAGTTAGTATTCTCTGTAAAGGTCTATGTGTATCTGTTATAAGTTAGTATTCTCTGTAAAGGTGTATGTGTATCTGTTATAAGTTAGTATTCTATGTAAAGGTGTATGTGTATCTGTTATAAGTTAGTATTCTATGTAAAGGTGTATGTGTATCTGTTATAAGTTAGTATTCTATGTAAAGGTGTATGTGTATCTGTTATAAGTTAGTATTCTATGTAAAGGTGTATGTGTATCTGTTATAAGTTAGTATTCTCTGTAAAGGTGTATGTGTATCTGTTATAAGTTAGTATTCTATGTAAAGGTGTATGTGTATCTGTTATAAGTTAGTATTCTATGTAAAGGTGTATGTGTATCTGTTATAAGTTAGTATTCTCTGTAAAGGTGTATGTGTATCTGTTATAAGTTAGTATTCTATGTAAAGGTGTATGTGTATCTGTTATAAGTTAGTATTCTATGTAAAGGTGTATGTGTATCTGTTATAAGTTAGTATTCTATGTAAAGGTGTATGTGTATCTGTTATAAGTTAGTATTCTCTGTAAAGGTGTATGTGTATCTGTTATAAGTTAGTATTCTCTGTAAAGGTGTATGTGTATCTGTTATAAGTTAGTATTCTATGTAAAGGTGTATGTGTATCTGTTATAAGTTAGTATTCTATGTAAAGGTGTATGTGTATCTGTTATAAGTTAGTATTCTATGTAAAGGTGTATGTGTATCTGTTATAAGTTAGTATTCTCTGTAAAGGTGTATGTGTATTTGTGAATGGGATGCTGTTATAAGTTAGTATTCTATGTAAAGGTGTATGTGTATTTGTGAATGGGATGCTGTTATAAGTTAGTATTCTATGTAAAGGTGTATGTGTATCTGTTATAAGTTAGTATTCTCTGTAAAGGTGTATGTGTATTTGTGAATGGGATGCTGTTATAAGTTAGTATTCAAAGTAAAGGTGTATGTGTATTTGTGAATGGGATGCTGTTATAAGTTAGTATTCTATGTAAAGGTGTATGTGTATTTGTGAATGGGATGCTGTTATAAGTTAGTATTCTATGTAAAGGTGTATGTGTATTTGTGAATGGGATGCTGTTATAAGTTAGTATTCTCCGTAAAGGTGTATGTGTATTTGTGAATGGGATGCTGTTATAAGTTAGTATTCTATGTAAAGGTGTATGTGTATTTGTGAATGGGATGCTGTTATAAGTTAGTATTCTATGTAAAGGTCTATGTGTATTTGTGAATGGGATGCTGTTATAAGTTAGTATTCTCTGTAAAGGTGTATTTGTGATTGGGATGCTGTTATAAGTTAGTATTCTCTGTAAAGGTGTATGTGTATTTGTGAATGGGATGCTGTTATAAGTTAGTATTCTATGTAAAGGTGTATGTGTATTTGTGAATGGGATGCTGTTATAAGTTAGTATTCTCTGTAAAGGTGTATGTGTATTTGTGAATGGGATGCTGTTATAAGTTAGTATTCTCTGTAAAGGTGTATGTGTATTTGTGAATGGGATGCTGTTATAAGTTAGTATTCTCTGTAAAGGTGTATGTGTATTTGTGAATGGGATGCTGTTATAAGTTAGTATTCTCTGTAAAGGTGTATGTGTATTTGTGAATGGGATGCTGTTATAAGTTAGTATTCTCTGTAAAGGTGTATGTGTATTTGTGAATGGGATGCTGTTATAAGTTAGTATTCTCTGTAAAGGTGTATGTGTATTTGTGAATGGGATGCTGTTATAAGTTAGTATTCTCTGTAAAGGTGTATGTGTATTTGTGAATGGGATGCTGTTATAAGTTAGTATTCTATGTAAAGGTGTATGTGTATTTGTGAATGGGATGCTGTTATAAGTTAGTATTCTCTGTAAAGGTGTATGTGTATTTGTGAATGGGATGCTGTTATAAGTTAGTATTCTATGTAAAGGTGTATGTGTATTTGTGAATGGGATGCTGTTATAAGTTAGTATTCTATGTAAAGGTGTATGTGTATTTGTGAATGGGATGCTGTTATAAGTTAGTATTCTCTGTAAAGGTGTATGTGTATTTGTGAATGGGATGCTGTTATAAGTTAGTATTCTATGTAAAGGTGTATGTGTATTTGTGAATGGGATGCTGTTATAAGTTAGTATTCTCTGTAAAGGTGTATGTGTATTTGTGAATGGGATGCTGTTATAAGTTAGTATTCTCTGTAAAGGTGTATGTGTATTTGTGAATGGGATGCTGTTATAAGTTAGTATTCTCTGTAAAGGTGTATGTGTATTTGTGAATGGGATGCTGTTATAAGTTAGTATTCTCTGTAAAGGTGTATGTGTATTTGTGAATGGGATGCTGTTATAAGTTAGTATTCTCCTTAAAGGTGTATGTGTATTTGTGAATGGGATGCTGTTATAAGTTAGTATTCTATGTAAAGGTGTATGTGTATTTGTGAATGGGATGCTGTTATAAGTTAGTATTCTATGTAAAGGTGTATGTGTATTTGTGAATGGGATGCTGTTATAAGTTAGTATTCTATGTAAAGGTGTATGTGTATTTGTTATAAGTTAGTATTCTCTGTAAAGGTGTATGTGTATCTGTTATAAGTTAGTATTCTCTGTAAAGGTGTATGTGTATCTGTTATAAGTTAGTATTCTCTGTAAAGGTGTATGTGTATCTGTTATAAGTTAGTATTCTCTGTAAAGGTGTATGTGTATCTGTTATAAGTTAGTATTCTCTGTAAAGGTGTATGTGTATCTGTTATAAGTTAGTATTCTCTGTAAAGGTGTATGTGTATCTGTTATAAGTTAGTATTCTATGTAAAGGTGTATGTGTATCTGTTATAAGTTAGTATTCTATGTAAAGGTGTATGTGTATCTGTTATAAGTTAGTATTCTCTGTAAAGGTGTATGTGTATCTGTTATAAGTTAGTATTCTCTGTAAAGGTGTATGTGTATCTGTTATAAGTTAGTATTCTATGTAAAGGTGTATGTGTATCTGTTATAAGTTAGTATTCTATGTAAAGGTGTATGTGTATCTGTTATAAGTTAGTATTCTCTGTAAAGGTGTATGTGTATCTGTTATAAGTTAGTATTCTCTGTAAAGGTGTATGTGTATTTGTGAATGGGATGCTGTTATAAGTTAGTATTCTATGTAAAGGTGTATGTGTATCTGTTATAAGTTAGTATTCTCTGTAAAGGTGTATGTGTATTTGTGAATGGGATGCTGTTATAAGTTAGTATTCTATGGAAAGGTGTATTTGTGAATGGGATGCTGTTATAAGTTAGTATTCTATGTAAAGGTGTATTTGTGAATGGGATGCTGTTATAAGTTAGTATTCTATGTAAAGGTGTATGTGTATTTGTGAATGGGATGCTGTTATAAGTTAGTATTCTATGTAAAGGTGTATTTGTGAATGGGATGCTGTTATAAGTTAGTATTCTATGTAAAGGTGTATGTGTATTTGTGAATGGGATGCTGTTATAAGTTAGTATTCTATGTAAAGGTCTATGTGTATTTGTGAATGGGATGCTGTTATAAGTTAGTATTCTCTGTAAAGGTGTATTTGTGATTGGGATGCTGTTATAAGTTAGTATTCTCTGTAAAGGTGTATGTGTATTTGTGAATGGGATGCTGTTATAAGTTAGTATTCTATGTAAAGGTGTATGTGTATTTGTGAATGGGATGCTGTTATAAGTTAGTATTCTCTGTAAAGGTGTATGTGTATTTGTGAATGGGATGCTGTTATAAGTTAGTATTCTCTGTAAAGGTGTATGTGTATTTGTGAATGGGATGCTGTTATAAGTTAGTATTCTCTGTAAAGGTGTATGTGTATTTGTGAATGGGATGCTGTTATAAGTTAGTATTCTCTGTAAAGGTGTATGTGTATTTGTGAATGGGATGCTGTTATAAGTTAGTATTCTCTGTAAAGGTGTATGTGTATTTGTGAATGGGATGCTGTTATAAGTTAGTATTCTCTGTAAAGGTGTATGTGTATTTGTGAATGGGATGCTGTTATAAGTTAGTATTCTCTGTAAAGGTGTATGTGTATTTGTGAATGGGATGCTGTTATAAGTTAGTGTTCTCTGTAAAGGTGTATGTGTATTTGTGAATGGGATGCTGTTATAAGTTAGTATTCTATGTAAAGGTGTATGTGTATTTGTGAATGGGATGCTGTTATAAGTTAGTATTCTCTGTAAAGGTGTATGTGTATTTGTGAATGGGATGCTGTTATAAGTTAGTATTCTATGTAAAGGTGTATGTGTATTTGTGAATGGGATGCTGTTATAAGTTAGTATTCTATGTAAAGGTGTATTTGTGAATGGGATGCTGTTATAAGTTAGTATTCTATGTAAAGGTGTATGTGTATTTGTGAATGGGATGCTGTTATAAGTTAGTATTCTCTGTAAAGGTGTATGTGTATTTGTGAATGGGATGCTGTTATAAGTTAGTATTCTCTGTAAAGGTGTATGTGTATTTGTGAATGGGATGCTGTTATAAGTTAGTATTCTATGTAAAGGTGTATGTGTATTTGTGAATGGGATGCTGTTATAAGTTAGTATTCTATGTAAAGGTGTATGTGTATTTGTGAATGGGATGCTGTTATAAGTTAGTATTCTATGTAAAGGTGTATGTGTATTTGTGAATGGGATGCTGTTATAAGTTAGTATTCTATGTAAAGGTGTATGTGTATTTGTGAATGGGATGCTGTTATAAGTTAGTATTCTCTGTAAAGGTGTATGTGTATTTGTGAATGGGATGCTGTTATAAGTTAGTATTCTATGTAAAGGTGTATTTGTGAATGGGATGCTGTTATAAGTTAGTATTCTATGTAAAGGTGTATTTGTGAATGGGATGCTGTTATAAGTTAGTATTCTATGTAAAGGTGTATGTGTATTTGTGAATGGGATGCTGTTATAAGTTAGTATTCTATGTAAAGGTGTATTTGTGAATGGGATGCTGTTATAAGTTAGTATTCTATGTAAAGGTGTATGTGTATTTGTGAATGGGATGCTGTTATAAGTTAGTATTCTATGTAAAGGTGTATGTGTATTTGTGAATGGGATGCTGTTATAAGTTAGTATTCTCTGTAAAGGTGTATGTGTATTTGTGAATGGGATGCTGTTATAAGTTAGTATTCTCTGTAAAGGTGTATGTGTATTTGTGAATGGGATGCTGTTATAAGTTAGTATTCTATGTAAAGGTCTATGTGTATTTGTGAATGGGATGCTGTTATAAGTTAGTATTCTATGTAAAGGTGTATGTGTATTTGTGAATGGGATGCTGTTATAAGTTAGTATTCTATGTAAAGGTGTATGTGTATTTGTGAATGGGATGCTGTTATAAGTTAGTATTCTTTGTAAAGGTGTATGTGTATTTGTGAATGGGATGCTGTATTAAGGCATTTTGGCAAAACTCCAAAAGGCAATTTTGTGTTCCCTCTAAGCATTGAATCTAACAAGCTCTGCCCAACAGGTTGGGCCAAACAGCATCGCTGCAAGGGATGGACGCATCAGAGAAGGAGACCACATTTTACAGGTAGGAAACCATTTAATTCGGTATGTTTCTCTCTCTCTCATCACTCTCGCGCTCTCTCATTTTCTCTCTCTCCTTCTCTCCTCCCTCATCTCTCTCTCCTTCTCTCCTCCCTCATCTCTCTCTCCTTCTCTTCTCCCTCATCTCTCTCTCCTTCTCTCCCCCCTCATCTCTCTCTCCTTCTCTCCCCCTCATCTCTCTCTCCTTCTCTCCTCCCTCATCTCTCTCTCCTTCTCTCCTCCCTCATCTCTCTCTCCTTCTCTCCTCCCTCATCTCTCTCGCCTTCTCTCCTCCCTTATCTCTCTCTCCTTCTCTCCTCCCTCATCTCTCTCTCCTTCTCTCCTCCCTCATCTCTCTCTCCTTCTCTCCTCCCTCATCAGAGGTGACATGAACCTATTTTTATTTCACCTCCCTCTGCCAATGACTCCCAGCACAAGAACCCATTCATTTTTAATGGCGTCACAGTAAAAGAGAAACTCACCCCCTCTCTGACGGTTAGCGATGAGAAAATGTCCCTCTGGCTGTTTTAGACTCAGCATTCCACTGAGCTTTCTAAGCGCTGTAAGAGCAGTTTAGGGATGCACCTAGTCCAGAAATATCCCCCACCCATCTCTGGATAACACGCCCGCGCACACACACCTTCAGGCACGCATGTGTACACACACACAGTCAGGCACGCGTGTGTACACACACACCCCTAGGGGTGACTGAGAGTCCCCTCCTTCGTATTACCCCAGCTCCATCCCTGGGCCAGGGAGGGATGCTTTAAAAAATAAATAAAAACTAGTTCAAAGCATATGCCATGGAGCCCAGTTTCATAATATTACCATATGTCCTAGCTGTTTGGCATAGTTTGAAGTTAGAGCATTTTTCACCCTGCTAGCTCCAATTAGTTCTATTGAGCACCGTGACACCAACTCGCCTTCCGAACGTTCTATTCCCAGCCCATTGTTCTACGTCACAATGCCTGATTCACTATTGTTGGCAATGAGACCAGCCCACGTTGAAATGTAAACAACAAAAAATCCTATAGGGGAAATATAGTTTTGTCTGTCTATTTCGCCAAATATCTCGCAATTTATGTATTTAGATTTTTTTCAAGTCAGACACCATTTTAATCAGGATAATCTCCTCTTTCTAATGACATACGGTTGGGCAGCATACTCTGCTGTCATTGATCACTAGACAAAATAGTCCGAAGTGTTCCTTTTTTTCCTACTTCCTCATTACGCAGACATAAGCACATTTGGCACCATCGAGGTGCGGATGTTTACTTTCTACACAAGTTGGTATTTTTCAGTTTCGTCCTAAGAACAGATTGTAGTGGTAAAATAAAAAGGGATACATATTTTTGTGCCATTTAGGCGAAATTGAATTCTGAGCATCACTCCAGTCAGAAGAGGCTCTGCCAACGTTCGATTCCATTCATTATGTATGGGCTCGCGCTAGTGTTCCAACTTAGCCAATGTTCTTTTGACATTTTTCAGCCTTGGGTGAATTTTGACTCGTTTTATTGTCCAGCCTACCTGGAGGCTACTAGTACCCTCCTAGGAGAGTCTTCCAGTGGGCTGGTGTAATATACAGAATTCAGGATCCTACTGAGGTTGGTGTTTTGTGAGGTAGGAATAGAATTAGGTCATATATTTGGAGGGATTATTATATATTTGGATAGACAGCTCTTTATAGAGTTGTGGTAATGGGAAGTAGGTAAAAACAGTGGGCTTTAGACAGAACAGTAATGGTTTTGGGGGGCAGAAGCGTGCTACGGTAAAGTGAGTGAGAATGCTATAGAGAGAGGAGAAATGCTTTTGGAGTTAAGGACAGAGGTAGACAATAATGTTTTTCAGAGAGTGGTCTGTTTTCAGTTGGAGTGTGTTCTCTGAACAACAGAGTGATGTGTTACTGAAAAGGGGTTATTGAGTGGGAGAGACAGAGACAGACAGACAGACAGACAGACAGACAGACAGACAGACAGACAGACAGACAGACAGACAGACAGACAGACAGACAACGAGAGAGAGGTGAGTACACAGTGCTGTAATTATAGGAAGAGGATGGAGGAAGGGTAAGCACTGTTTGGTGAGACATACGGCCGGCGCTTGCTGCTTCCCAAATTTTCTGTGTGTCTTCTGTGCACTGCAGTACATGTGTTGTGTGACTGGTTTGAGCTGCGAGGCAAAGCGAGGGGTTTGGGTTAGTGGTTGTGATCCAGGCCACCACCCCATCCCTCCACTATTATCCCCCGCTGACAGGGCCATTACTCTGGGCAGAGGAAAGCGGACCCCCCCCGTCACAGCCCAGTTAATTGTGTGGGACGTCTGGATGTATAAATGTGCGTTGCTTCCGGATGCCGGATGCTTTCAGGAGCCGTTCTAGTGCAAACGGTCAGTTCATGGACTACTGTTCCATTCATAATCAATCAAAGCTTGGTCCTGCCTGCCTGGCTGGCCTGCTATGGAATGCGGAGGAGACACAGACTGCAGATGCACAGGAAGGACTGTCTTATTGTAGAGTACCTTTTGCTTTATGCCAACTTGGCTGTGGCTCTTTCTACGGTGTTTGAGTGAAATTAAAGAGGGAAAGTGGCCCTTCCCTTAGTGTGTGTGTGTGTGTCTGTGTGAATAACAGTGTGTGTTGTGTTTCCCCCAGATCAATGGTCAGGATGTGCAGGACAGAAAGGAGGCTGTAGCGGTGCTCTCTAGTGAAGATACTAGGAAATTCGTACTGCTGGTTGCCAGGCCCGAGATACAGGTGAGCTCACGCACACACACACACACACACACACACACACACACACACACACACACACACACACACACACACACACACACACACACACACACACACACACACACACACACACAGACAGAGTACAGTACAGTACAGTACAGTACAGTACAGTACAGTACAGTACAGTAGGAACATTGTGTTACTGGTCACTAGACCAGAAATACAGGTGAGTATACAACCAGTTTTACCCCAATATAAATGTTCTTACCTCAGTAAAAGTTTTTTAAACTCTCCCTTTAACACACCCGTACGGTAAACACAGATAGGTCTATACTGTAGGTCCATAGGACCAATATCCCTTTAACACACCCGTACTGTAAACACAGATAGGTCTATACTGTAGGTCCATAGGACCAATATCCCTTTAACACACCCGTACTGTAAACACAGATAGGTCTATACTGTAGGTCCATAGGACCAATATCCCTTTAACACACCCGTACTGTAAACACAGATAGGTCTATACTGAAGGTCCATAGGACCAATATCCCTTTAACACACCCGTACTGTAAACACAGATAGGCCTATACTGAAGGTCCATAGGACCAATATCCCTTTAACACACCCGTACTGTAAACACAGATAGGTCTATACTGAAGGTCCATAGGACCAATATCCCTTTAACACACCCGTACTGTAAACACAGATAGGTCTATACTGAAGGTCCATAGGACCAATATCCCTTTAACACACCCGTACTGTAAACACAGATAGGCCTATACTGTAGGTCCATAGGACCAATATCCCTTTAACACACCCGTACTGTAAACACAGATAGGCCTATACTGAAGGTCCATAGGACCAATAGATCAGTCATTAGAGTTATTTTTATTCATGACATCCTGAGTTATACACAACAGCCAAAACATAAATATACCACTTGTATTTCTTAGATGAAACACTGCAGGGCTGTTACATGCTCCTGTATAGACCCTGGACACCACCTCACATCGTGTTTTATTTCATCCACTTCCAACATTATGCCATAAAAACTAATGGCAGGCTAATATGCAGTGAGTTCAGGCCCAAGGCCATGGCGAATGGTGTGTGTGTGTGTGTGTGTGTGTGTGTGTGTGTGTGTGTGTGTGTGTGTGTGTGTGTGTGTGTGTGTGTGTGTGTGTGTGTGTGTGTGTGTGTGTGTGTGTGTGTGTGTGTGTGTGTGTGTGTGTGTGTGTTTAACGTAGATGCAGAAAGTAAACTGTAGGTCAGTTTCCTTAACAACTAAGAGTGTTAAAGCAAGAGGCTCAACTCCTCCGCTGTTTTTGATTCCCTGGCTTCCACGCTGTGAGCGGCTTGTTGTGAACCCGTTCACATCCTCACATAGTATGTGTGATTGTGTGAGATCGAAGGTGTTACATTTCACTCACATTTCAATATCCTAGCCCAATGGTCACAGGCCTTTTCTAAGTCGAGATCACTTTCTGAGTCTAAATCACTTTCTGAGTGGAGATCACTCTCTGAGTGGAGATCACTTTCTCAGTCGAAATCCCTTTCTGAGTCGAGATCACTTTCTCAGTCGAGATCACTTTCTCAGTCGAGATCACTTTCTGAGTGGAGATCACTTTCTCAGTCGAAATCCCTTTGAGTTGAGATCACTTTCTAAGTCGAGATCACTTTCTGAGTCTAAATCACTTTCTGAGTGGAGATCACTCTCTGAGTGGAGATCACTTTCTCAGTCGAAATCCCTTTCTGAGTCGAGATCACTTTCTCAGTCGAGATCACTTTCTCAGTCGAGATCACTTTCTCAGTCGAGATCACTTTCTGAGTCGAAATGCAAGTCCAGATCTATCACTCAGATGTTTTCTAAATATTACTTAAAAAACCTACGCCTGTGCTACATTAACCAATAAAAAACAGTTCTGTAGCAATGAGGTTTGTACAGTACGCTATAGGCCCAATACATTATCACTGCATATTGGCTATGCTTGAATTGTCCTGTCATTGTTGTTCTTCTCAGACCATTTTGAAATTATATTTAACAATGGTAGGTATATGATCACACTGGTAACATATGTGTTGTATTACTTTTGAGGCACAGCAGAGAGAGCATAATAATTAGCTTTCTTCATTTTACTGGACTGATGGCCTGCATCTGATGGTCAGTCTGAGGGGAGGGAGGGATCAGAGGCTGCCTGTCACCAGAGCTGACCCTCCCTCCCTCCCTCCCTCCCTCCCTCCCTCCCTCCCTCCCTCCACTGTATTCATTGAGTCTCTCTAGTCATGTTTTTTATGATGTGAGCTATCTGATTGGCCAGTGGTAGGCCAATAGGTACACTTGATTTGATCTCGGGGCCTGCTGGGTGTGCAGAGTTCTACCTTCAGACACATTAAATGGTTCAAAAGGGGAACACTTTGCCAAGGCGAAAGGAAAACTAAAATAAGAACGCATGGCTTTTCCTTTGGGTTTTTTACATACATCTGTGCTAATCGACTAGGAATACCCTCGTGATCGACTGGTTGGTGACCACTGTCCTAGCCTATTCATTGGTTTACTGCTTTACTGAAGTTGCAAGATATACAGCCCATTGCGAGATACAGCTTTTGATTGGCGATAGATATGCCTATTGCCTGATGGCGAAACCTACACATACTGTGCCCCTACCCTCGCTCTCTGTCCCATGCTAGCTTGCTATGAAATGCTCTCCTCCATTCCAAAAATACTGAATCTTCAGAGTCGGAATTGAATCTTGACACTCAGAAATGGGAGTTGACGTCTGAAGTTGACGTGCAAGGAGTCAACTCTCCACCACTATGCCATCGTTGTGTAAAAATGTCAGAGAAAGGTAAGCGGCAGCAGCAAAGTCCAGTATGTAAATTCTTTTAGAAGTTAAATGAGAAGGAAATCCAACATTTATAAGGTGGAATTGAAGTTCAGTAATGGCCACTCTGTGTATGTATTGACTCTATCAACAGAATATTAATGACTTGTTGTGGCTCTTGAATGGCCAGCTAAATGGTGTAAGGGTTTCTCATGTTCTGGTTTAAATGGTTCTCTCTGTCTCTGTCTCTGTCTCTGTCTCTGTCTCTCTCTCTCTCTCTCTCTCTCTCTCTCTCTCTATCTATCTATCTATCTATCTATCTATCTATCTATCTATCTATCTATATATAGCTGGAGGAAGCGTGGTTGGATGATGAACACAGTGAATTCCTGGAGCAACTGAAGATGGAAATGTTGGAAGAGCAACAGAGAGAAGAGATGGAGCTAGAGGCACTTCAGGAGAAGGTGAGACCATACTGCCGCAGGGACAGGCCAAAGACGTTTGAAATGTCAGAAACTACACTGGGGGGAGTGCTGTAATAATACTACAGCCCTTTGTGGGGAAAACCTCATTCTGATTGTCTTGGCATGGCTACCCAATGGTTGCATATTGTGTTTATATTTTTGTTCAGTATAGTTATGAATCTTATTCAAGATTTGTACCTATTTCTTTACATTGGGGCTAATTTCAGTACTAGTTATATAATTTTCTCTTTATTACAGACCAAAGGAGAAGAGGATGACATCACTGCCACCTGTTCCTCCAGAACTCAGGACAGTGGGCTGGGGATGTCGTTAAGGAACAGCATCGACGCCCCCGACCACAATGCCCTCCTATCCCACATCCAACGGAGACTCTCCCAGTGTCTGAGGGACAGACAGGACTGTCCCAAGCGTCTGGACGAAGAAGAGGAGGAGGAGGAGGAAGAGGAGGATGTTGGCGAGGATGGAGATCGGTTCCAGCAGCTCCTGGAGCTGAAGTGTCAGATCCGTAACAGCGGCGAGTATGACCTGATCTATAGCAGACGCAGCACTATAGAGTGTAGGCTGGGAGAGCCGGCCGGTGGAGTGCAGCGTGAGCTCCGCATGCTCAATGACGAGCTCCGTAGCATCGAGCTAGAGTGCCAGAACATCATGCAGGCACACAAGCTCGGCAAGGGGCCGGTGGGGTCCCAGTGGAACCAGGGGCAGCAAGTGTTTCCACAAATTGTCTGCCCCACACCTAAGGACCAAAGCTCCCACCTGGGGTGCAATGACTCACCTAGAAGAAGCAAGCTGGTGGACATCAACGAGTGTCCGGAGAAGTCAGACAAGGATCAAAGCTCGAGTGCCTACAACACTGCAGAGAGCTCTCGCAGCACGCCGCTGGCAATGGACCGCTCCCCTGAGCACTCCCTTCAGAGGAGGATGGTGACCATCACCAACCAGAGGAACCTCCGCAGCAGCATGGCCAGCCTCCACACTACAGCCAGCCCCAGCCCCAAACACCGGCCTCTCCACTGGGCCCCCATCCCAGGCAAGGCCAGCAGCCCAGACCACAGCCTTTACCCCTCCGAGTCGGACAAGGTGGCCCCTGCAGACAACGAAAGGAGTGGGTTGGGGAACTGGAAGGTGAAGCCTCAGCCTCCTCCCAGGACCTCCCAGATCCCTTACCTATCCCCGTCCCATGACTCCCAGCACCGCCAGCCCAACGGCAACATCCCGGCCCACGCTCGCCACTACCAGAGCTACATGCAGCTGATTCAGCAGCGCTCGGCTGCGGAGTACGCCCAGAGCCAGCTGAGCCTGCTCAGTGGGGTCAAGGAGCCCCAGTTGAGCCCCGCCATCGAGCCTAAGATGGAATGGAAGGTAAAGATCCGTTCGGACGGCACACGCTACATCACCAAGAGACCAATCAGGGACAAGATCCTGCGGGAACGCGCCCTGAAGATCAAAGAGGAGCGTAGCGGAGGGATGACCACAGATGACGACGCTATGTCCGAGATGAAGATGGGGCGGTACTGGAGTAAAGAGGAGAGGAAGCAGCATCTGGTCAGGGCTAAAGAACAGCGGAGGAGACGAGAGTTCATGCAGCGCAGCCGACTGGAGAGCCTGAGGGAGAGTCCTCAGAGCAGCAGCGAAGGACGCAAGGAGGTCAGCATCATCGAACTGAGCCACAGGAAGATGATGAAGAAGCGCAACAAGAAGATCCTGGACAACTGGATGACCATTCAGGAACTGATGACTCACGGCGCCAAGGCCCCTGATGACCCCAGGGCCAAAGTACATAAGGCCTTCCTGTCGGTCACCACTGTATAATATACAACTAACACATAACATTCTATAGCAGTGTTTCTCAACCGTATTCATACCAGGAACCAGCAAGCTATGGCCCTACCCCGGTGAGCAACATCCCAGGGACCGGTGCTGGTCTCCGGACTGGAATTTGAAAAACACTGATCTACAGTACCCCATGTGGTATTATATACTTGCCTCGTTCAATGTGGCGTTTTTATGAGGGCGATAGGAATATTTTTCACAACTTTGTTACCCGAAAAATAGCATTTTCTAAAGAATTTTAACCAATGGTTTCCATGGCATTAAAAAAATCTGTTTTTCATTATTTCTCTCTGTTCCAGAAACACTTTTGTATGAGATTACTGAGCAATTATTTTTCTTAGTTCATCCTGTAAATGTAATTACCTGCATAGTGTTCAATTATTTTCATATTTCTGTTCTGTTATGCAGTGATTCCAACCCACACAGGTCAGAATATTTGTATGTACTCCCTCAGGGGCAGAGGCGTTCAACTGAATGTACAGTACAGAAATCCTACTCCTTGCAGGTCTAGATTTGATAAACCAGCCATTTGATTTGTCCTTTAAAGGGACACTTCGGGATTTTGGTATGAAGGAAGTTAGAGGTAGGTTTCCGAGCCAATGCTAACTAGTGTTAGCGCAATGACTGTAAGTCTATGGGTATCAGCTAGCATGCTAGCAGATTGGGCTCCTGAGTGGCATAGCGGTCTAAGGCACTGCATCTCAGTGCTAGAGGCATCACTACATACCCTGGTTCGATTCCAGGCTGTATGACACCTGGTCATGATAGGGAGTCCCATAGGGCGGAGAACAATTGGCCCAGTGTCATCCGGTTCAGGGTTTGGCCGGGGTAGGCCATCATTGTAAATAAGAATTTGTTCTTAACTGACTTGCCTGGTTAAATATAAAAATGAAAAGTAAAAGATTCCCACAGACTTAGTCATTGCGCTATTTACAACTTCCTTCAAACTGCACGCAGAGACATAAAAATTGTATTCACAAGATCATCTGACTCTGGGGAAGTAGATAAAAGTGCCTCTGCCAAAATCCGAAGTATGCCTTTAAAGGTCATGAACAGTCAAAATAATGTTTTTCATGAAATTGGATAATATTTGGATGAAACTAGATCAAGGTTCCTCTACATTGACAAAGTTTGATCATAGAGTCACTGCCCCCATGTCAAAAACTTGGATTCAGGAGGTGGGATTATTAAGGGGATAGGATGACATCACTCTAACTCTCTAATTTTAATACACCAATGGTAACATTATATTTTCTTACCTAATTTAAATAAGTACCGCCTTGTAAGCAACATTGGAGAAGGTGTGTTTGCAGAAGGGCATACCATTAAACTTTTACCCTATTCATCTATAATGGCAAAGATACTTAGTTGAAGTCAGAAGTTTACATACACCTTAGGCAAATACATTTAAACTCAGTTTTTCACAATTCCTGACATTTAATCCTAGTAAAAATTCCCTATCTTAGGTCAGTTAGGATCACCACTTCATTTTAAGAATGTGAAATGGCAGAATAATAGTAGAGAGAATTATTTATTTAATCTTTTATTTCTTTCATCACATTCCCAGTGGGTAAGAAGTTTACATACCCTAAATTCGTTTTTGGTAGCATTGCCTTTAAATTGTTTAAATTGGGTCAAACATTTTGGGAAATTTTGGCCCATTCCTCCAGATAGAGCTGGTGTGACCAAGTCAGGTTTGTAGGCCTCCTTGCTCGAACACGCTTTTTCAATTCTGCCCACAGATTTTCTATGGGATTGAGGCCAGGGCTTTGTGATGGCCTGTCAGGAAGCTAAAGCTTGGTCACAAATGGGTCTTCCAAATGGACAATGACCCTAAACATATTTCCAAAGTTGTGGCAAAATGGCTTAAGGACAACAAAGGTGTCCTTAAGTAGCTTGACTTTATTGTCCTTCAGCCATTTTGCTACAACTTTGTAAGTATACTTAGGGTCATTGTCCATTTGTAAGACCCATTTGCAACCAAGCTTTAACTTCCTGACTTATATCTTGAGATGTTGCTTCAATATATCCACATAATTTTTTATTCTTCATGATGCCGTCTATTTTGTGAAGTGCACCATTCCCTCCTGCAGCAAAGCACCCCCACAACATGATGCTGCCACCCCCATGCTTCACGGTTGGGATGGTGTTCTTTGGCTTGCAAGCCTCTCCCTTTTTCCTCCAAACATAACGATGGTCATTATGGCCAAACAGTTCTCATTTTTGTTTCATCAGACCAGAGGACATTTCTCCAAAATAGTACGATCTTTGTCCCCATGTGCAGTTGCAAACCGTAGTCTGTCTTTTTTATGGTGGTTTTGGAGCAGGGGCTTCTTCCTTGCTGAGCGGCCTTTCACATTATGTCGATATAGGGCTTGTTTAACTGTGGATATAGATACTTTTGTACCTGTTTCCTCCAGGATCTTCACAAGGTCCTTTGCTGTTGTTCCTGGATTGATTTGCACTTTTCGCACCAAAGTACGTTCCTCTCTAAGAGACAGAAGGCATCTCCTTCCTGAGCGGTATGACGGCTGCGTGGTCCCATGGTGTTTATACTTGCGTACTATTGTTTGTACAGATGAACGTGGTACCCTCGGGCGTTTGGTTCATACTTTGGATCAATTTCCAGACTTGTACAAAAAACAAAAACTGCAATCTTGGTTGATTTCTTTTAATTTTCCCATGATGTCAAGCAAAGAGGTACTGAGTATGAAGGTAGGCCTTGAAATACATCCACAGGTACACCGCCATTTGATGATCAAATGATGTCAATTAGCCTATCAGAAGCTTCTAAAGCCATGACAGAGGCACAGTCAACTTAGTTTATGTAAATGTATGACCCACTGGAATTGTGATACAGTGAATTATAAGTAAAATAATCTGTCTGTAAACAGTTGTTGGAAAAATGACTTGTCATGCATAAAGTAGATGTCCTAACTCACTTGCCAAAACTATAGTTTGTTAACAAGAAATTTGTGGAGTGGTTGAAAAACTAGTTTTAATGACTCCAACCTAAGTGTATGTAAACCTCCGACTTCAACTGTATATGTCTAGGTTTTCAGCCAGCATGGGGGAGGGGGGGGGGGGTCGTTCAAAACACTGATGCAGTTGTCATGTCAACACATCCGTCAGTACTGCCGTGAACCGCATCACAAGAGACATGCCAAACAGGATTTTTTTTATTTTTAAAGATTTACATTATTGATGCAATTTCAATGTTGTTTGAGTTGCTTTGTGAATAACCAAATTTGCTTGAGACGATTTTACTGTAAAACTGCTCACTGCATCCAAATTGCTTGACATTTCAAAGAGATGCCAATCAAGGCGAGCTCATGAATATCAGCTTCCCGCCTTCTCAGCCTGTTCTTTTAATACTTTCTGGTAGTTTGCCGTGAGAGAAAAAGTTCCTCAAATTCCGAGCATTTCTATCCAAAACAGATATTATGGGTGATATTTTAGTCTTTCAAAAAACTATTTTAGATGTGAATCAGAATGACTCTTCGAGACTTTTAAGATGTGAACACTTATTTGAAAATCCAAATGCCTAATGTTTAAGTTTGAATGTCCAGGACTTTCTGCTGATTCCACACACTCATACAAGTAAAAGTACCATCATTGATTTACCAAATAATGACACATTTCTTCAAAACAAGATAGTAAAGAGAGAACTTGGATTGAATGCTTACATTTTCTACATGCATAAAAGGGACCAATGTTGAGATGATTCTTTTATAGTATCACAAAAAAACTGTGGACTATTTGCATTTCCCTTTGGAACCATTTGAATTGGTTATTTTATTTCAAGAGGCTTTGAATATGATCTGTGATATGTTACCCCTCTGGTATTATATTACATTACTGCAATGCAATGTAGTACTGGTACACCCTCTCTTCATACGATTTAGCATATTTATGTTCACATTATCCTTTATTTGTACATATTGTACAATGTTAAAGTTTCTCAACATAACCTAAACAGTTTCCAATTCAATTCAAAACATTTGTATCGTTCTCTGGTGCTGCTCAAAGTTGAGCTCAAGCTTCATCTTAAAATAAGTTAAGAGTACTATTTTTTAACAATGGCGGATCGTTGAGTAGCACACGAACATTCTGTACCCTTGTACTTGCTAGTTATGGATTGGATGACTGCCGGTGTGCAGGACTCATAACTTGGCAGTACATTTCCCAATTGTGAAATCAGGTTCCCATACACAATAACTACACACATTCCAGTCTGGTTCAGTGTACTGCATAAAACGTACTTGTTGAAAACGCCTAATTTTCAGTTAAAATATTGTAAATTTGAACTTTGAAACCAACTCCTGTATTTGTTTTATGGTCTTATATCGAGTGATATGTAGTTAGCACACTTGTAGCCGGGTAAGCGTGTGGTATAATTGTGATCATTGCAAAATGAAATGAGAATAAATGATTGTTTTGTTTTTCTTTAGAAAACCCCTGCAGCACTGTGTTGACTGTCATTCAGTCTAGTTTTCTATTCACAAGACACCATATTACTTGTAACCCAATTATGTGTGAAATGCCTGTCAAAGGGATGCCCCTTTACCTTTGTGGCAAATTTGCTGCAAACTAAATAGTAATAGTATGCCACAAAAATGTTGCCAAAAGTTTGCAAACGTTTTCCAGAGGTTTTTTTGATGACCAATCAGGGGGATTAGAAATATCTGTTGGAAAATGAAAACCAAGCTGTCGAGCTAGCTACCTACCAAAGTTTTCCGGTGAGTGTTAACTTATTAATTCAACTTTCTAATAAACTTTAACATTTTATTAGCTAAATGAATCCTAGTTAGCAATGTCATGTTTTATGGGATAGAGTGAAACACATTTTGTTGATACCAGTTTCAATCTGTCAGCACCACTGACTGACTGGCTAGCGCTTAACTAGATAATGTTAGCTATCATATTTTTTGCACAATTCATGTGATATGTAGCTAGATAGATAACTAATGATTTACATTTCAATACCAATATGCATGTCAACTACTTGTCTCTTTCCAGTGATCCTGCCGACCAAGGATGGGTCTGATGAACTATTTGGCGTCACAGCTAGCCGATGTCAACCTCGCAGGGTCACCTTGAATGCAGCCCGCGAAGCGGTTAGCCATTGTGGCTGGGACCGCGGATTTCCCCGGGTTTGTGGCTGTCTAGATCCCTGCTGTTTGTTGTTTGCAATCTTCCCTGTGACCTGCCCTGTCTGGAACTGCGAGGAGTAACAGCGTAGCCTATATGCTAGCTACCATGACAAAGACCAAAGCCGGCGGGAGAACCGTTGAGGACAGTGTTGTCTCTCTATCAGACGTGAAGAATCTTTTAAACAAACAAAAAGTGGCCTACAACAAGAAAATAACTTCAAGTATTTTGTCCAAATACTTGTGGATTCTACTAATAAAAGAATGGACGACCTGGCCAGAGAGGTCCAGGACTTGAAGAACATTTTGCAGTTCTCCCAGGGTCAGCTCAATGAGTTGAAACAGGAGAACGGCAAGATGACAGCAATCTCTAAGTCATTGAGAGAGGACGTCAGTTCTGTGTGTGAATCCATGATAACAATGACCAATAAATCAGACTCTCAGTTCTCAAATCAGATCTCGAGGGACAATGCGGAACAACGTGGTTGTGGACGGATTTGCAGAATCTCCACATTAGACTTGGATGTGGTCTGAGGACAAAGTGAGGGCAATGTTCTCTGAGAAATTGAAGATGGACCACAGGAAGATTGAGGTGGAGCGTGCTCACAGGACTGGAAAACCCACCACCGGCCCAGGTGATTAGCCCAGGCCAATAGCGGTCAAGTTCCTGAGGTTCATGGACAAGGTAGCTGTAGCTGCTCATTGTCCACCCTCTTTCCCAGAAGCCTGGAAGGGATGAGAGAGCCAAGCCTATGGCTCCGTAGCTTCAACCCCACCTCACACACACACACACCAATTGATTAATGGACTACTCAATGTATATTTTTTCCTCTTGCTTTGTTTGCTCTTTTCAGTATTGTGTCTATCTCAGATAAGCTACCCAGGAAAGGGCTGAAAATAGCCCATATTAATATACAGTGGGGAGAACAAGTATTTGATACACTGCCGATTTTGCAGGTTTTCCTAATTACAAAGCATCTAGAGGTCTGTAATTTTTATCATAGGTACACTTCAACTGTGAAATCTAAAACAAAAATCCAGAAAATCACATTGTATGATTTTTAAGTAATTCATTTGCATTTTATTGCATGACATAAGTATTTGATCACCTACCAACCAGTAAGAATTCCGGCTCTCACGACCTGTTAGTTTTTCTTTAAGAAGCCCTCCTGTTCTCCACTCATTACCTGTACTGCACCTGTTTGAACTCGTTACCTGTATAAAAGACACCTGTCCACACACTCAATCAAACAGACTCCAACCTCTCCACAATGGCCAAGACCATAGAGCTGTGTAAGGACATCAGGGATAAAATTGTAGACCTGCACTTGGCTGGGATGGGCTACAGGACAATAGGCAAGCAGCTTGGTGAGAAGGCAACAACTGTTGGCGCAATTATTAGAAAATGGAAGAAGTTCAAGATGACAGTCAATCACCCTCGGTCTGGGGCTCCATGCAAGATCTCACCTCGTGGGGCATCAATGATCATGAGGAAGGTTAGGGATCAGCCCAGAACTACACGGCAGGACCTGGTCAATGACCTGAAGAGAGCTGGGACCACAGTCTCAAAGAAATCCATTAGTAACACACTACGCCGTCATGGATGAAAATCCTGTAGCGCACGCAACGTCCCCCTGCTCAAGCCAGCGCATGTCCAGGCCCGTCTGAAGTTTGCCAATGACCATCTGGATGATCCAGAGGAGGAATGGGAGAAGGTCATGTGGTCTGATGAGACAAAATAGAGATTTTTGGTCTAAACTCCACTCGCCGTTTTTGGAGGAAGAAGAAGGATGAGTACAACACCATCCCAACCGTGAAGCATGGAGGTGGAAACATCATTCTTTGGGGATGCTTTTCTGCAAAGGGGACAGGACGACTGCACCGAATTGAGGGGAGGATGGATGGGGCCATGTATCGTGAGATCTTGGCCAACAACCTCCTTCCCTCAGTAAGAGCATTGAAGATGGGTCATGGCTGGGTCTTCCAGCATGACAACGACCCGAAACACACAGCCAAGGCAACTAAGGAGTGGCTCCGTAAGAAGCATCTCAAGGTCCTGGAGTGGCCTAGCCAGTCTCCAGACTTGAGCCCAATAGAAAATCTTTGGAGGGAGCTGAAAGTCGTGTAGCTAGCGATGTAGCCGATCTGTGTATGGACCGTTTAAAATGTTTTGTTTGAATATTAGTTCAGAACAGTGGCTTTAATGGTTTCCACCAATCCCCAGGAAATTGCAGAACATTACTGTTACACACATGACTGTTACATGTAAATATTATAATGTTAATAGTAGCTAGCTAGCTATGAACCTCAGCTATCATAGCCGGTTGTATTGACTTCAAGTCACTCGGAGTGGCATCAATGAAGACTATAGATTGACTAGAATATAATATAACTTTATTGTGCCAAGGATGCAAGTCGTATATACATTATTACCAAGCATGAGTTTCCCACATTGCAGCCTGTACATTGAATATATTCACTGATCATGTACTCTACCTTGGCAAATAACGGTACGGTTCAGCTATGAATGTCAGTGAGACATTCTTTTCCAGTCCTATCCAATACGAGGAGTATCAAACTCCAGTCTTTGAATGATGCTGTGTCTGCATGTATGTATAACAATTCTTAACAAATCCTGGTCCTGGGATATCAATGGTTACACATTGTAACTCTGTGTTAGACTAGAAGACATGATTTACCTAGTTAATAGCTGATTTGTAATTCATATATACAGGACCAGAATGTAAAAAAGGCAGTACACTTCCTTTGCGTCATGGAATCCATCTACATAATCTGAGGACACAGGATTGGTGTAGTATTTCATCAACTTTTAATTGGATTGATTTAAACTTTATTTAACTAGGCAAGTCAGTTAAAAACTAATTCTTTACTTACAATGACGGCCTACACCGCCCTAACCCGGACGACACTGGGCCATTTGTGAGCCATCCTATGGGACTCCCAATCACGGCCGGTTAATTTCAACCAGCAGAGAATGTGAAAAGCTTTATTTAAAGTTCACTTATCCAAGTGTCATAATTACATAATACATGCATTATAAATATTAAAATTGTAAGTTCAATCTGTACTTCAATGCACATCTGGTATGCATTATAAAAACAGAGAGGAAGAAAGAGAAGGTAGGGAGAGAGGTATGAGTGTCAAAGACCGAAAGGGAAAGAGATACGAACAGAAGAGCAGGGAAGACAGTGTTTAATTAATTAATTACAGTGCTACTAAACTTCCTATTCTCTCAGGTCATCACAGTTACATAATAGTGACTCGAGTGGTGTCTCCTATCCAGCCCTGGGCTCTGCCCAAAGGTTATCTTCATAGCGGGTGAGGTGGAGATGACACAACTGGGGGTTGGCATCCTCTCTCACATCAAAACATACCTGCAGACGAGAGAGATGGAGAGAGAAAGATGGCATGATTAAGCCTTGTGTCTTTTCAATTCTAACACTTTGTCAGTCATAATGATCAGGGGGTGAAATACAAAACTGACCTTGGATCATTAACTCTGGTACTACTACATCTCTATCTGTATTTCAATGTAAAGCATCTCTTTAATAATACTTCCTGCTGACCCGACCAAGTGACCTTTCACCTCTGATCATGCTGTGCCCTCTGTTTCAGGTAGTTCAGAACCTAAAGGATTTAGGGATGAAGTGAGGGAGGGAGACTTATTGACAAAATACGGTAGTTAAAGAGACAGTGTTCAACATTAACCTCCGTGGGCTTGTGCGTAGTGTAGTCAATTGCACAAGGTGTTGCCAAGGAACAGCACCCTCTTCGAAGAAGTAGGAGGTGAAGATCACCCGCACTAGGATTGCCTCCTGTGCTGTGTTGTTGGCCCCCACCTGTGCAACATCCTGCAGAGCAGTAGACCTCTCCTCTGGCACACGGCTGAGAGCTGCAGGTCCCCTCCTGGTCCTCGTGAGCACTGATTCTCATTGACCCAGGATCTACATCTCCCACATTGCCATCGATAACCAATAGTACAACCTTAATGGAATCTTGAAAGACTTAAATTTTAAACATTTACATTTGAATCATTTAGCAGACGCTCTTATCCAGGTCGGCTGACAGTAGTGAGTGCGTAAGTGTTCATACTGGTTCCCCCGTGGAAATTGGACCCACAGCTTTGGCATTGCAAGCGCCATGCTCTACCAACTGATCTACACCGGACTAGAGCCAGAGCCTCTTAGTGAAGAGTCATCTCCGGGATGCTGGCCTTCTAGGCAGATTTCCTCTGTCCAGTGTCTGTTCTTTTGCCCATCTTAATATTTTATTTTTATTGGCCAGTCTGAGATATGGCTATTTCTTTGCAACTCTGCCTAGAAGGCCAGCATCCCGGAGTAGGCCTCTTCACTGTTCACGTTGAGTGGTGTTTTGCGGGTACTATTCAATGAAGCTGCCATTTGAGGGACTTGTGAGGTGTCTGTTTCTCAAACTAGACACTCTGCTGTACTTGTCCTCTTGCTCAGTTGTGCACTGGGACTCCCCACTCCTCTTTCTATTCTGGTTAGAGCCAGTTTGCGCTGTTCTGTGAAGAGAGTAGTACACAACATTGTACGATATCTTCAGTTTCTTGGCAATTTCTCGCATGGAATAGCCTTCAGTACTCAAAACAAGAATACACTGATAAGTTTCTGGCCATTTTGAGCCCACAAATGCTGATGCTCCAGATTCAACTAGTCTAAAAATGGCCAGTTTTATTGCTTCTTTAATCAGGACAACAGTTTTCAGCTGTGCTAACATAATTGCAAAATGGTTTTCTAATGATCAATTAGCCTTTTAAAATGATAAACTTGGATTAGCTAACACAATGTGCCATAATGGGCCTCTGTACGCCTATGTAGATATTCATTACATTACATTTACATTTACATTTATTCCATTAACAATCTGCTGTTTCCAGCTACAATAGTCATTTACAACATTAACAAAGTCTACTTTGTATTTCTGATAAATGTTATGTTATTTTAATGGACAAAAAAAATCAAATTCTTTCAAAAACAAGGACATTTCTTAGTGACCCAAACTTTAGAACGGTAGTGTACATTACATGCACAGCTACCATAGACAGTCTTGCCATTTTACCATACTTGCTTTATTGGTAATTTGCATAAATATTCTGTCACAGTGACATAACACACACACCGACATAACACACACACCGACCTGACATAACACACACATCACAGGCTGAGTGCAGCTCATGGGCACTTAGGGGTAAAGTGCCTTGGTCAAGGGCAAAACAGCAGTAGGTGGTATAAAGAGATATTGTAGATGGTAACCTTCTGGCTGACTGATCACTCCCTGCAGATTTCCCAGCAGGCAGCTCAGGGATTTGAATATCAGCCTGCCTTTCTAACCTCAAAGCTACTGCCGTCCCTATTCATTCTGCTCTTTCCTCCCCCCCTTGCCTTTGTTCAGCCATTTGACCTGGTTTATCAACCCTTCCCTCAAAGTATTTCATTTAGAGATATGGTTGATACTATCCCTTAACATCTCCCCCCTAGCGGTTAAGCCTAGCGGTTAAGAGCATTGGGCCAGTAACTGACAGGTCGCTGGTTCAAATCTGCCGCCCTGCCCTTGAGCAAAGGCAACAACTGCTTCCTGGGCATGGTGGATGTCGATTAAGGCAGCTCCCCGCACCCGTCTGATTCAGAGAAATGCAGAAGACACATGCTGGTTTAATGCATTCAGTTGCGCAACTGATTAGGTACCCCCTTTTACCTCTCACCCTCTCTTTCGCAGTGGAAGAGATGGACCAGGATACGCTCTTGCTTTAGGATGACTCAACTATAGCCTGATGTTAAAGAATATAAAACCCTTACACGCAGTGAGTATTCTATAAACACCATCTTTTTTTCTAAACGAGTGGAGGTCCTCTGGACACACACATGAATACATAGGACTGTGGACACACCAAGCGACACACCAAGCTGGAGCAGTGGCCAGGTCTTGCCAGGGACATGTCGAAAGATTTGTTGTGTATTTTGAAAACTGATTGTTAAATGAGTGAGAAAGACACAGAGGAGAGCCAACCAGTAAAAACAGCCCCCTTTCAACATGGTGAAAGACACTGAAGTCAGGACAACTTCAAGAGTTAGGTGTTAGCCAGACAAGTGACTAACTGCAATGGAACATAAAATGTTTGTCTGGCTACAACATAACACAATTTGAAGTCCTATGGGGCAGAGTCTAACGAGCATTAGAAACAGCATTGGGTGTGGATACAGTGGGAACATGTGGATCTGAGAAAGTGTCATGTCATACATTTTTGTGGATATGTATATAAATGTTAAGTTGTCTATTGTTTTTGTCAATGTATGTTTTTGTTTGTAAAAAAAAAATTTAAATTTTTTTTAAAATATATATAAATATATATATTAATATATTAAATATTACTAAAAAAAGTACACCCACCCGTAGCACGCGCTCCAGCAGGTGTATCTCACTGATCATCCCTAAAGCCAACACCTCATTTGGCCGCCTTTCGTTCCAGTTCTCTGCTGCCTGTGACTGGAACGAATTGCAAAAATCGCTGAAGTTGGAGACTTTTATCTCCCTCACCAACTTCAAACATCTGCTATCTGAGCAGCTAACCGATCGCTGCAGCTGTACATAGTCTGTCGGGAAATAGCCCACCCAATTTACCTACCTCATCCCCATACTGTTTATATTTATTTACTTTTCTGCTCTTTTACACACCAGTATCTCTACCTGTACAGTATATTTACTACATTTAGTATGTAGATGTTCTTTCTCTGAAGTAAGTTCATTTAAAGTTATGTGATTTAGTCTTGTAGAGACATTTCAATGTTTACCACACAGTAACCAAAAACCTGATCTAATTTGCATATTTATACTGAGTTTGCAGCAAACAGAATGTTCAGAATTGTTTGACACAACATTAATTTGCATGTGAAAATATGAGCTTACCGATCATTTGCGGTAAACAGTAGAATGTTCGTCACAAGTTTCCCAGAATTGCTTGCCAGAAGTTCACAAGTTGCTGAAAGTTTACTGCAACAGTTTGACACAAACCTAATTTGCATGTGAAGATATGAGCTTTCTGCAAATTTGCAGCAAATTGGCCAAATGTTTGCCACAACTGTTTGCCAGAAGCCTGCTTTTTTTTGGTATGGATGGGTTTCAAACAGCAAAACGAACTCTAACAGGCAGAAAATCCAGACTTTGGTCTGTAAAAGTGATTTGAGCTTTCTTGGAGAACTCAAACCAAGAGCTTACCAATAGTTTATCACGTAAGTTGAGAATCTTCCAGCATCATTATCTTGTGCAGTTTTACTGAGATATTCACAGTTTATAAAGAAAATCTTACTGCTCTAATTACGTTGGTAACCAGTTTATAATAGCAATAAGGCACCTTGGGGGTTTGTGATATACGGCCGCATTGTGTCGTGCTTAAGAACAGTCGATAGCCGTAGTATATTGGCCATATACCATACCCCCTCATGCCTTATTGCTTAATGAGAATAGTCTGACTAAGAAAAGAGAAAGAAGATAACAGGCTTGTTCATGGACTCATTTACACCTCAAACTCTTCCCCTGAAATATACATATCTCTCCTTTTGTTTCACCTGCTGTTAGCATGAACTTATTAAACAGAAGAAGATTTCAATTCTAATCACCTTCCACATGGGTGGCTCTCAGTTCATTAAAACGTAATGTATCAACCACTAAATCCTTTCAATGGCCTGTCATGAAGTGTGAGGGGAACCATTGGGACTCTCCGACATTCCTTATATTATCTTTCGTTATAAATTGACGTATATGTTTGAATTTGGAGTGTCACGCCTAAAGACTTTTTATTTTATATATTTATTTAGCCTTTATTTAACTAGGCAAGTCAGTCAGTTTCTTATTTACAATGACTGCCTACCCCGGCCAAACCCGGACGACACTTGGCAATTGTGCGCTGCCCTATGGGACTCCCAATCACGGCCGGTTATGATACAGCCTGGAATCGAACCAGGGTCTATAGTGACGCCTCTAGCACTGAGATGCAGTGACCTAGACCGCTGCATGGCGCAATGAAAAACGCTATAATTTTTTGAGACTATTGAGCTATCTATAGTGGTACAACTGAGAAGGTATGATTCTTCCCTGATGTTAAATGATTGTCTAGACTCTAGTGGAAAGGAGTTAAATTTACTCACAGAGATATGTGTCTAAACTCCTTATTTCACTATGGACATTCATACTACCATCACGTTCACATCACACCATCACATTAACATCTCACCATCACGTTCACATCACTTCACACCATCACATTCACATCACACCATTGTCATGATGTTGGCCTGGGGGAAGGTTTATGACAGTCATAAATACCTCTTCCCCCCTTTTTCCTCTCTCTACCCTACTGAGGTTACATTTGCAAACCCCTTGGTTAACATAGAGATTCTGGGAACATCAGAAGGTGGAGGGAAATGAACTATATTCTGGTAATCCGACCAATGGAACATATGCAGTGGTACTTAATGAATATGATGTCAGTTCGGTTGTCATCTGAGACATTCTCATCAATGATAAGATGACATAAACTCTACAGTGGAAAGTCTACACATCAGAGTTATTGGATTCACATGGAATTGTTGTTCAATTTAAATGTTTGAATATGAAATTATTCCTGATGGGATGAAATGTGATTTTAGCTTCTAAAATGTGAGAATTGGGTTTTTATAAGGTTAGGGCTCTGCTCAATCCCTGTGAAGGGACATGGGCTATAAAACTTTTCAAACACGACCTCCTCACCCTTCCTATATAAAGCCTTGATGACAATATAACCATCTGTTACGAGGATGTGAGGACGACGGTCCGATGTCAGAATAGTTCAGATAACTACAGAACGAAGCCAACATCAGCGTGAGCTTTGGTTGTGAATGGTATGAACTTTGAACTCTTATTCACTACAGAAGTGATACCTCCTAGCCGTTGAGTTAGCAACAGCAGCTGCAAATGAGGGTTAGGAAGGAACAGACAGAGTATCCCGTCTATCACACAACAACGTTACTACAACGTATCCAATTGACCACCAGAGACATTCTTCAAAGGACTCGGTTTGGCAACAAGGCCTTCCATCTACCACCAACCTACCGAAGCGCAGCTCAGAGTAAATATTTATTGCATTTTCCTTTTCCAAATGGGCGGTAATTTAGAATGCATAAAATACTGTATTTACGATAGCACAGCTTCTTCCTTTGTTCCTCAGTCTTCCAGCTCTTTCACTCAAACCCAGCCCTTTTCCTTTGTGTAACAAGCTGTCATATCTGTTCCGCCCGCTAGGGACGGTTTCCTTCATGACGTAATTTGTAATCAAGTTATGATGAATTATGTGTATGTGTAATTCTGTGTGATTAGTTAGGTATTTAGTAAATAAATAATTAAACCCAATTTTGTATTGCTGATTCAACTTGTTAGCCAGGGTTCGTGAAGATAACCAAGAATTTACAACTTTCAGATGAGACTGAATTAAGGTGACGATTAATATTGACTGCTATTGATATAAAATATTACTAGGTCTTTAAGAGTTTATTCGGAAGATAACAGCTCTATAAATATTATTTTGTGGTACCCCGACACTCTAATTAATTATATTTACATGATTAGCTCAATCAGGTAATATTAATTACAGAGAAATTATTTTATAGAATAGCATGTCATATCCCTTAATCGGGCATAGCCAAAGACACGACCATACATCATACCATCACATTCACATCATCACATCACTCTCTCTTCGCCAAGAGTTGAGGAGAGACTGACTACATCATTCTTATTTTTATAAGAAACATTAAAGTGTTGAAAATCTCAAATTGTTTGCATAGTCAACTTACACACAGCTCTGACACACACTTATCCCACCAGACATGCCACCAGGGGTCTTTTCACAGTCCCCAAATCCAGAACAAAATCAAGAAAGCGTACAGTATTATACAGAGCCCTTATTGCATGGAACTTCCTTCCATCTCATATTGCTCAAATAAGCAACAAACCTGGTTTCAAAAAACATATAAAGCAACACAACACTGGCACACCTCCCCCCATTTGACCTAGATAGTATGTATGTATTTCTGTCCTTGAGCTGTTGTTGTCTATTGATGCTCTGTGTTATTTCATCCGGTATTATGTTTCATGTTTTGTGTGGACCCCAGGAAGAGTAGCTGCTGCTTTTACAACAGCTAATGGGGATCCTAATAAAATTCTAAAATCACGTTCACACCATCACATTCACATCACACCATCACACATACAGTTTGCCATTTAGCAGACGCTATTATCCAAAGCAACTTACAGTTGTGTGAATACATTTTACATATGAGTGGCGCCGGGAATCGAGACATACTCTACCAACTGAGCCATACATCAAACCATCACTTTCACACCATCACATCAAACCTTCACATCAAACCATCACATTCACACCATCACATCAAACCATCACATTCACACCATCACATCAAACCTTCACATCAAACCATCACATTCACACCATCACATTCACACCATCACATCAAACCTTCACATCAAACCATCACATTCACACCATGACATCAAACCATCACGTTCACATCAAACCTTCACATCAAACCATCACATTCACAATATGACATCAAACCATCACATTCAAACCTTCACATTCACACCATCACATTCACACCATGACATCAAACCATCACATTCACACCATCACATCAAACCTTCACATCAAACCATCACATTCACAATATGACATCAAACCATCACATTCACACCATCACATCAAACCATCACATTCACACCATCACATCAAACCATCACATTCACACCATCACATCAAACCATCACATTCACACCATCACATCAAACCATCACATCAAACCATCACATTCACACCATGACATCAAACCATCACATTCACACCATCACATCAAACCATCACATTCACACCATCACATCAAACCATCACATTCACACCATCACATTCACACCATGACATCAAACCATCACATTCACACCATCACATCAAACCTTCACATCAAACCATCACATTCACACCATCACATCAAACCATCACATTCACACCATCACATCAAACCATCACATTCACACCATGACATCAAACCATCACATTCCCACCATCACATCAAACCATCACATTCACACAATCACATCAAACCATTACATTCACAATATGACATCCAACCATCACATTCACACCATCACATCAAACCTTCACATCAAACCATCACATTCACACCATGACATCAAACCATCACATTCAACCCTTCACATCAAACCATCACATTCATACCATGACATCAAACCATCACATTCACACCATCACATTCACAATATGACATCAAACCATCACATTCCCACCATCACATCAAACCATCACATTCACACCATCACATTCACACAATCACATCAAACCATCACATTCACAATATGACATCAAACCATCACATTCACACCATCACATCAAACCTTCACATCAAACCATCACATTCACACCATCACATCAAACCATCACATCAAACCATCACATTCACACCATGACATCAAACCATCACATTCCCACCATCACATCAAACCATCACATTCACACCATCACATCAAACCATCACATTCACACCATCACATCAAACCATCACATTCACACCATCACACCAAACCATCACATTCAGGGTGACTTTCAGATATAGTCTGTCCTCCTCCTCCTTCATAATGAATACCGGCTATTCCAACCCACCCCAGTCCTTCTGGGCACACAAAAACCTTTTACGCAATGACTAAACATTAAGCTCCAGACCTTGGTTTGAGAAGTACACTCCCTTGCACCAACCCAAAAGCCCATATCCCTTCTCACATTTGTCAATTCACATGGGCTTCACATACAGAGACCATTAAAATGCAGAATGACGCTGCAAAGCTGTGTGGGTTGCACCAACTGGCCAGGGCCAACACTGCTGAGCGCTTGGCCCACGAGCAATCTCTCTCAGTCACTCACACACATTTTAGAGAGCTAGGCTAACCCTTTAGAAACCAGCTAATTAACGTTATGGTGAAGAAGAAGACTCCAGAAAGATCCAGGCCGCTTTCCACATGGCACATTATTCACTACACAGGAAAGGGAATATGGACCAGAGCCCTGATCAAAAGTAGTGCACTATATAGGGAATAAGGACCAGAGCCCTGATCAAAAGTAGTGCACTATATAGGGAATAGGGACCAGAGCCCTGATCAAAAGTAGTGCACTATATAGGGAATAGGGTGCCGTTTGGAATGCACACCATTCAGGTGTAATTAAGTCTATTGACAGCGCTGGCATTTGTCATCCAGCAGTTTAAATACCAGGCCTGACAAAAATGTCAAACAGATAGCAGCGCTGACGCGTCCCCACTGCCACCTCCTCAGCTACACACACACACACACACACACACACACACACACACACACACACACACACACACACACACACACACACACACACACACACACACACACACTGCCTCCTGGATCTATTATGAATGTTTGGTGATAACCTTTAGGATTCCCTGAACAGAAAAAACGACAAATTCCCTCTCATTATCCGGCAGAGAAAGGCTTGGATTTATAGATGTGATGCTGATCCTTTAGACTCACGAGACAGTAGTGTGGACAATCTATAGTCTATTGTGTTTCCCCGGCAGACCTGGGTTCAAATACTACTTGAAATCATTTCAAATCATTCATCTGTGATGATTGACCATGCCTGGCTTAATGGACCAATAGAAAAGTCCCAAAACTGCAAACCACGTTCACCTGGCACTCCAGGCAGGGTAGAGCAAACGCACGTAGTATCCGTAAGATTTCAAATAGTACTTGAACCCGTGTCTGCATTGCCGGGTAAGGCTATCCTGGGATGAATGAGGCATGTAACCAAGGTAATTGCAGCCGATGATGTGCCTCCTGATGTCACTTTGGGAAATTGATGACCGGTTAGATCTTTGATTTCGCAGCTATAGTATCATGGTAATGAGCTCCTACTCTGCCAGATGTACCGTGGTAGTGGAGCCTATAGAAGCTGCATGTGGACATGGGTGCTAAAGAGTCATCTTGCTGAGCCAGCTGCTCTGAATAGCAGTCTTAATCAAGCAACCGGCACACCATTGTGTGTCGATCGGTCGATAGAGGATTTGTAATGATGTGTGTTGTATGATAATAAAGCGGTTTAATTGCATTGTGTTCAAAGCACAGCAGTAGCAGGGTGTTGTGAATCACTGCAGCAACATAAAGTAAATCCCATCTTGTACTGGTATATTGGTAGACTTTTGTGATCTCTTGATGGTGGAGGCAGAGAAGGGTACAGCCAGAGATCATGAACTAGACTGTTCCAGTTGATGTTGGACAACAAACAGCAAAACCCTTAAGATGACCACGTTAACACATGTATAGAATGTTATCCCATGCCCTATAGTAGCCCCTTTTGTTTACCTCGTGTACACATCCTCTGTACACCCACTGTAACAGCTGTTCAGGCCACTCGCCACTCGCCATTCTGTTGCATGAAGGTCATTCAAGAAGCTCATTTACAGTTCTCTGGGCATTGGTTCAGTTTGTTTGCGTTGTGGTGATCTGTGATCCCACCAAGAAGACAACCACAACTTTTTAAATACTAACTTTTCTGAGTGGCTCGTATATTTCAGTCATTCGTTTGCTGGTCTGAAATAATTCTACTGCAGGATTAATACGCACTCCTCTAGCTCAGCGGCTCGGGAAACGTGCTCCAACAACTGTCTGCCGTACTGTAAATGCTTGCAGAAAGATAAATCATGCTGCAGGCAGCACAGAGGAGAAAAAGCTTTGTAGAGCCATACAGCAAGCCTCTGCTCGACACTCAAATTCTAGAACTAATCATTTGGGTGGCTGATGCAGTTCGTGATCGATAGCCTATTGGGAAAATCTCTTTCGTGCCAGTCAAACATTTGCATTCCGTTCACAATCTAGTCCGGGTTGCAGCCGCAACGAGACTTCGTTTCAAAGGTATCAATAAATAATCTTATTTGTGTGCCTATCAATCACAAATGACATTGTTCGAAGCACAGTTTTCTACGTTTCAGTCACTGATGACAGCAATAAAACCCCTATGGTGAACGACAGTCTTGTGGAATAATGAGTTTTTAGATCATTGTTCGCCGGTAGGGGGTGCTGAGTGCTCCGGGCATTACTAACGGAATGAGTCGAAAGAGTCGTTCTTTTGACTAAACAAAGATCTGAGTCAGTAAAAAGAATTGAACCTCCCATCATTAATGCTTGGTCGCCAAGTGGGTCTTCTTGTTAAACACAAACATGCTTCTTTTTTCTTCTTCTTTGTTTTAATTGAATATTTAAAACATACAATCTACTTGCAGTGAAGTCACTCAACAACTACATCACATGAGTCATCTAACAGACTCCCATCCAGAGCGACACACAGAAGCAACCAGGGTCAACGCCCTGCTCAGGGGCACGTCAACAGATCAGCCACAAGGTCAAAATGGGGACCTGAACCAGCGACTAATAAAGCCACCGGCCCAAGCTTCCAACCGCCCGGCCACCAGCCCTCCAAGACCCCCCAGGTCCCCAAACATGCTTCTTTCCCCTCTCCGCATTAGTCTCCTCTATTCACTTCTGTCACCTACATTTTTAGAAGAAGTAGTGCACTACTTTTGATCAGAGTTCTATGGGCCCCAGTCAGAAGTAGTGCACTACTTTTGATCAGAGTTCTATGGGCCCCAGTCAGAAGTAGTGCACTACTTTTGATCAAAGCTCTATGGGCCCCAGTCAGAAGTAGTGCACTACTTTTGATCAGAGCACAATGGGCCCCAGTCAGAAGTAGTGCACTACTTTTGATCAAAGCTCTATGGGCCCCAGTCAGAAGTAGTGCACTACTTTTGATCAAAGCTCTATGGGCCCCAGTCAGAAGTAGTGCACTACTTTTGATCAAAGCTCTATGGGCCCCAGTCAGAAGTAGTGCACTACTTTTGATCAAAGCTCTATGGGCCCCAGTCAGAAGTAGTGCACTACTTTTGATCAGAGCACAATGGGCCCCAGTCAGAAGTAGTGCACTACTTTTGATCAGAGCTCTATGGGCCCCAGTCAGAAGTAGTGCACTACTTTTGATCAGAGCACAATGGGCCCCAGTCAGAAGAAGTGCACTATAAAGACAATAGGGTGCCATTTGGGACGTATCCTTAGTTTCCCGTATTAATTCATATGTCACACTGGATTCAGACTAATAATTGTCTCTTGTTGGCATGCTTCCTAATGAAATCTACCAAGAGTGTAGTGTGTAATAATAATAATAGCCATTTTGTCTACATAAAATGTGTTTTTTTCTCCACCTGTTACAGTCATTTGCAATTACTGCAGAGACGGAAGCTGTGCAAATGAGAACTTGGTTCAAATAATTGTATGTCAACCTGTAGTCTGGAGGTGGTCGGTGTCAGTTCAGGATTCTCTCTGGTGGAAAGAATGAATTTCTGTGAGATAATGGAGCAAAGCCAAATAACATTGCTTCAAGGAATCTCCAAATCCTAAGGGAGCGTGTGCCGGTTGTATCTGAACACCTTAATAGAACCGTTTTGGATGGGTAGCTACTCATACCCACATGTCCTATCAGTCTATTGGTTTAGAATGTTTTATTATGTCATGCACAAAACATTCCTTTCAGCTTTCGAGTCCTTTGATGTCTTGAATTAGTCACCGTGATGGGCTCCTAGAATATTTTATTATCTCTGTCTCTGTCTCTCTCTCTGTCTCTGTCTCTCTCTCTCTCTCTCTCTCTCTCTCTCTCTCTCTCTCTCTCTCTCTCTCTGTCTCTGTCTCTGTCTCTGTCTCTGTCTCTCTCTGTCTATCTCTCTCTGTCTCTGTCTCTGTCTCTGTCTCTGTCTCTGTCTCTCTCTGTCTCTGTCTCTGTCTCTGTCTCTGTCTCTGTCTATCTCTCTCTGTCTCTGTCTCTGTCTCTGTCTCTGTCTCTCACTCTCACTCTGTCTGTCTCTCTCTCTCTCTCTCTCTCTCTCTCTCTCTCTGTCTCTGTCTCTCTCTCTCTCTCTCTCTCTCTCTCTCTCTCTCTCTCTCTCTCTCTCTGTCTCTCTGTCTCTCTGTCTCTCTGTCTCTCTCTCTCTCTCTCTCTCTCTCTCTCTTTGAAGTGAGACCAAGGTGAGTTGTACACCATGTACGTGCAAGTAGGATGGTCGAACAACACTGATGAACAGAATGCAGAGAAGGAAAGTGGGACGATCCAGTCCACTGAACACATTGACTACAGTACTGTAGGCTTGTGCCTCAATTAGCATCTTATTCCCTGTGTAGTGCACTACTTTTGACCAGAACCCTGTGGGAATAGGGTATCATATAGGACCCATATCTAGACTGGCTCTCTGATGACCTTGAAGATTTTATGGCTATGATTCTTCATTAGGTTAACAGAGGTTTTTTGATTCATGGCCACTGGTTTCACAGAGTTTAGCAGACCGAGGTGGCCGCCCGACCCTGGGTTGAAATAGCCTGGTTATACCAGACTGAATAATGTGCTCACCAAGAAACAATGTTGATCGTAGCGTTCAGTTTGGTTTAACCAGGCTAGGGATAAAATGCCATTCAGATAGAAGTGGATAGATAATATAGGATAGGGGAATTTCCACGGTAACAGAATTACGCTTTGGCTCAGATTGTTCACTTTAAAATATATGCCCAACAAAAAACATTGACTTCAAAGTTTAACAAACCACAGAACTATATGCACAATGAGTACCGTGAACAATTTACATAGTTATTTTTTGTATTTTTATCATTTAGGGTAAAATCTCCCTCAGTTTTATTGTGTTACCAAACTTTGTATCTGCACAGTTTTTGTACATCTTTCAGTAGAAAATGTTAAAAGTAGTCACTGTGCATAGAGTTCTATGTTTTTTTCAAACTATGAAATCAATGTAATTTCCGCTACAATGGAATTGCCTGTAGCTAAAGGAAGTTACACATACATTATGATTTCCCCAAGCAAAGAAGTCAAATGACAGGTCCCAAGGCATAGTTTCTATAAGATCAGGTCAGATTTTAACAATGGATTTCACACGAGGAAGTATGTAAAGTATCTGGGTTGTAACAAGCACATTCCTTGACATTGTATCGTTCCGTTGTATCTTGCTGATGCTGTACGTTAGAATCTATATTTAAAAGGGAGAGCAGTTGAGATTCTCCCTCTCCTCCCAGAGGGTAGAATGCAACACAACGCTAACCACGCGTCGGCCCAAATCACTGTCATAACAATCATCCTAATTTCTGTATTCTGTACAGCCATGCACCGCTGGTTCACTCGAGGTAAAATGTTTGTCTCTTGCGGATTGCAGTAATTATCAGTAGACATTCATCAACGCAGACATGTAAATGTTTACACTCCCGTTTATATGTTAGTAACCTAGGTGAAGGAGACATCTCTCATACTGTTAACTTCAGTATCATCAATCTGACTCTTGCCTCACCAGCATGAGTACATTTCAATTTCTGTTGTCTTTGTTTTTACCAGAAGAATGTGCTCATCATAATCTAAATGGGTAATTCTTGGTACTGTATGTTTTCACTCAGATAGATACTTATCTTAGCTACTGTATGATACCCTTGAGAACCAAACCCCTCAGGTGTGCCCTCTACTCCCAATCTACCTAAGGATCACAGACCAAGGAAACAAAGGAATCTCATAAACAATGTAAAGTTATGAACATTCTGCGTTCTAAGCATGGACATCTGCTTATGGAAGGACAATTATTCACAACCTAAGCTCTAAACAGGCAGATTTATCCTACGATGGCAAAATAGGATAGGATTATTGACAATAGGATTATTGTCATTAGACTAAGTGCAAATTATTTCATTTGGGTGGGCATTATCAGGACAGCAGTCTAATATGGAGAGATACTGTATGGAGAGGGATGGGCGGATGGAGAGATGGAGGGATGGGGAAGGGACAGGAAACATTTGGAAAAGGCAGATGTTTATCTGTTTATGGGCATGCAAGGATTTGCTGTTTCTGTACTGGATGGTCTGCTTTGATTTGGTATCATGTCATCACAGGAAGGTGAATGAAGGCTAGATCACAGTTGGAGACAAAGTTGATCTGGACAAGCAGCCACTATAGAGAGTGTTGCTATAAGGCAATATCATTCTGCCAGTTGGAGGCTCGACAGGCAATCGCTAAAGACAGTGTGGTTAGTTACATTAGAGATATATGACAGACACTATCATTCTGCCAGTTGGAGACTAGATGCTCCCAGAATGCAGTGACAGTGTGTCAAATGTATAATTCTGTAAAAACAAAAGGCCTGGTAGTCAGATATCTGTAAAAGAAAGAAGTGGCGGATAAGGACAAGGAAGGCTCTGAGAATCTCTGGCCTTGATTAAGACTAGCAATTGCTGTATAATCTTAGTTACTAAAAGATGCAGACAAACCCTGTAGACAGCACATATTTTCAGACATACTCATCGTATTTACAAAAACCTAAGAATGTCAAAGTGCCAGCTACCTCCATTGTTCTTCTATTGTTACCACTTCATGTTAACACGCCACCTCGAACGAATGTCAAGAAGAAAGACTCACTGTGGCGTTAAGCGTAGCTTTTCAATGGATGTCACATAAGAGAGTGCTGGAGAAACGAGAAAAACACAGCGTCTAACCAATCAGACAAAGCAGCAACAAAGCAAAGTGGAGCAGGAACCGACAAAGATGTGCGTCCTCCTAAGCGCCACCATCTTAAAATGACTGAACCATGCTGACAAACACAGTAGACAAACACATCTTTCCAGACATACTAATCGTATTAATTTAGCTAAGAGCTTCAAACGTCAAAGGGCAAACTAGCTACCTCCATTGTTCTTCTATTGTTACCACTTCATGTTAACACGCCACCTAGAACGAATGTCAAGAAGAAAGACTCACTGTGGCGTTAAGCGTAGCTTTTCAATGGCTGTCACATAAGAGAGTGCTGGAGAAACGAGAAAAACACAGCGTCTAACCAATCAGCCGTAGTGACTATGCAGCACTTAAAATGTGACATTGTGACATTTCTCAAAGTAACTCCTTCCAGATTTTTAAAGAACTTCTATAAAAGGGATGCTCAAGTTCATTGACTTACTGTCAAGATGTTAGACAATATGAAAGGTGCCATCCATAACTCATAGAACCTAAGTTAGATCTGTAATTTGTGTTAGCGATTCGTCTTTGACCTTGTTTTACCTCGTTCGTCAAACAGATACAGCATGTTTGCCACCAGCTGTTATCCTATTCTGTCTCATATGTGACAATTGATTTCAGCCTATTGGCTTGAAAAAAGAACAGTATTTGACTACCCTTCTTTAACAGACAAGCAGTCAGTTATATGTAACATACTGGAGGTCTGCATATCGATGCTGACAACATCATATTGGCTTATAATCTAATATTGACATAATCTCAATTATATTTTAGGAAGCTCAACTACTCAACTTTTCTTTCCCTGTCAGATTCCCCCCCAAAATCCATAGTAATTGTGAAGGTGCATAAAGATTTTGGAATTCAGTTATGATGTTATTGTTTTACCACTATGTGCTGAGATTTTAAACTACAGCGCACGGTAAGTCCTCCCGAGTGGCGCAGCGGTCTAAGACACTGCATCGCAGTGCTAAAGGCATCACTACATACCCTGGTTCGATCCCTGGCTGTATCACAACCGGCCATCAGCACAATATACTTTCTTGTTTTTTTGATGACACAAAAAAGAGTAAATGAGAGCAATGTACAATAGACCTAACTTAGAAAATCGGTCATTTGTTGTAAGTGCATAGCGTCCGACACCTTTATGCACCTTCGCTATTGGGAAAACATCATTATCGACAGTTCCCTCAAAAAGGCTTCCTTTGAAAGGTCTGTTTAAGAGAGAGAGGGGGAGGGTCTGGCAGGTTATTGGGTTAATTAGGTCCAGTCAAAACAGCCACGTTGTATTTTTACAAAGGAAGTATAATTTTGTCTATTTTTGGAATGCTTCGCCTGTTCTGAAAAATCCAAAATCCAAAATCAAATCCTTAGAGCAAAAATACCAAACAATGTCCATGTACAATACTCAATGAAGATACGGTCTGTCCTAGTTTTACAGAGATTTGTTTCTACAATTTCAAGATATTCATTTTATGAGTCGTATGTACTGGGCAGGATACACACTGTATACACTGTGCAATGAAATGCTTACTTGCAGTTTCCTCCTTGACAATACTAAAACAAAAAATCAAGGTCAAGCAGGAACCGGCAAGAAGTGTGCCCTTTTCAGCGCCGCCATTTTAAGATTATGGAACCATGCAGATAAACACTGTAGACAACATGTCTTTTCAGACAGGAAGTAGTTCGATGAAGCGGATGCTAAGCCATAGGACTGTTTCACTAGCACGCTAGCACAAATATGTTCTGGGATTCATCCGATGGCATTGAGGAGTTTACCACATCAGTCGCCAGTTTCATTAATAAGTGAATCGACAAAGTTGTCCCCACATTGACCGTACGTACATATCCCAACCAGAAGCCATGGATTACAGGCAACATCCGCACTGAGCTAAATGTTAGAGATGCCGCATTGTCATAGACTAACTCATTGTGTATTTATTCCGTGTGTTATTATAAAAAAATAATCTCTGCATTTTTGGGCCCGTAAGTAAGCATTTCACTGTTAGTCTACATCTGTTGTTTATGTAGCGTGTAATAAATATGATTTGATTTGGAATGTCCAGAAGAAAGACTTTTCAATGACTGTCACATAAGAGACTGCTGGAGAAATTAGAAACAAATCTGGGTTAGTGACCACCTAGCACTTTAATTGTAACAATGTATTTCTCAAAGACACTCCTTCAAGATTGTAAAGAACTTGTAGAAAGGGGATGCTCACGTTCATTGTCTTACTGTCATGATATTAGACAATATGAAAGGTGCCATCCATAACAGAACCCATAACAGAGCCTCCTTCACTCACGCTGCTAAGCTTACCCTCGTAAAACTGACTATCCTACCGATCCTCGACTTCGGCGATGTCATCTACAAAATTGCTTCCAACACTCTACTCAGCAAACTGGATGCAGTTTATCACAGTGCCATCCGTTTTGTCACTAAAGCACCTTATAGTACACACCACTGCGACTTGTATGCTCTAGTCGGCTGGCCCTCGCTACATATTCGTCGCCAGACCCACTGGCTCCAGGTCATCTACAAGGCCATGCTAGGTAAAGCTCCGCCTTATCTCAGTTCACTGGTCACGATGGCAACACCCATCCGTAGCACGCGCTCCAGCAGGTGTATCTCACTGATCATCCCTAAAGCCAACACCTCATTCGGCCGCCTTTCGTTCCAGTTCTCTGCTGCCTGTGACTGGAACGAATTGCAAAAATCGCTGAAGTTGGAGACTTTTATCTCCCTCACCAACTTCAAACATCAGCTATCTGAGCAGCTAACCGATCGCTGCAGCTGTACATAGTCTATTGGTAAATAGCCCACCCATTTTCACCTACCTCATCCCCACAGTTTTTATTTATTTACTTTTCTGCTATTTTGCACACCAATATCTCTACCTGTACATGATCATCTGATCATTTATCACTCCAGTGTTAATCTGCAATATTGTAATTATTCGCCTACCTCCTCATGCCTTTTGCACACATTGTAAATAGACTCCCCTTTTTTTCTACTGTGTTATTGACTTGCTAATTGTTTACTCCATGTGTAACTCTGTGTTGTCTGTTCACACTGCTATGCTTTATCTTGGCCAGGTCGCAGTTGCAAATGAGAACTTGTTCTCAACTAGCCTATCTGGTTAAATAAAGGTGTTCTCAACTAGCCTACCTGGTTAAATATATATATTTTTTAAATGTGCCCTTCATACATCTTACACTGTCAAATGTAAATATGTCTGTTTACAGAGTATCAAATATACCAATATAACCTCTGTCACACCTTTAATATCTTGAATACAGCACGTGTTTTTTTTGTGGAGACTGAGCTGATTATGGAGATGCCTGTCTGTTTTCTTTTAATCATTCTCATCATGTTCATGTGAGTGTCTCTGAGCTTTTCTGCCCGACACCTGATCTCTGTCTATCTGCCCTCTCTCTCTCTCTGTCTCTCTCTCTCTCTCTCTCTGTCTCTCTCTCCCTCTTGCTCCTCTCTCTCTCTCGCTCCTCTGTCTGTCTGTCTGTCTCTCTCTTTCTCGCTCTCTCTCTCTCAATCTCTCTCTCTCTCTCTCTCTGTCTCTCTCTCTCAATCTCTCTCTCTCTCTCTCTCTCTCTCTCTCTCTCTGTCTCTCTCTTTCTCTCTGTCTCTCTCTCTCTTTCTCTCTCTCTCTCTCTGCCGTTTTCTCTCTCTCTCGCTCCTCTGTCTCTCTGTCTCTCTCGCTCTCTGCCGTCTCTCTCTCTCTCTGTCTCTCTCTCTCGCTCTCTGCCGTTTCTCTCTCTCTCTCTGCTGTTTTTCTCTCTCTCTCGCTCCTCCGTCTCTCTCTGTCTCTCTCGCTCTCTGCCGTTTTCTCTCTCTCTCTCTCTCTCTCTCTCTCTCTCTGCCGTTTCTCTCTCTCTCTCTCTGCTGTTTTCTCTCTCTCTCTCGCTCCTCTGTCTCTCTCTGTCTCTCTCGCTCTCTGCCGTTTCTCTCTTTCTCTCTCTCTCGCTCTCTGCCGTTTCTTTCTCTTTCTCTCTCTCTCTCTCTCTCTCTCTCTCTCTCTCGCTCCTCTCTCTCTCTCTCTCTCTCTCTCTCTCTCTCTCTCTCTCCTCTCTCTCTCTCTCTCTCTCGCTCCCTATCGGATGCCAGTCAATCTGTTCATAGTCTTTTAAACTCCCTCCTCTGGACTCCCCGCTCACTTGTTTTGTCCGCGAGACCTTGATCAAATCTCCAGCCATTTAGTTTCCTCATTAAATATGACGACTCCTGCTGACACTCGTCTCCGAAGACATAAAAGGAGGTTTTACTTGGGTAGTTTTTTGTCAAGACCAATATGTTGATCGGAATAAACATACTTGGTGCCAGTGGTAAACTTACATTTGAGTTATTTAGCAGAGGCTCTTATCCAGAGTGACATACAAGTTAGTGCATTCATCTTAAGATAGCTATGTGAGACATCAACATGTCACAATCGTAGCAAGTACATTTTTCCCTCAATAACGTTGCTCTCAGCTAAGTCAGTGCTAGTAGGGAAAGCCAAGTACCTTCCAAGAAAAGTATATTCTTCTTCCACAAATCAAAACGCTTAGGTAAGGATAATGTTGCAGGTAAACACTGTTATTTCTGTTGGTAATCGAAGTGCTTTATCTTGGTAACTTGTAAGCAAACCTCTCATTGCAGTTTGATCTCATTATAGATGAGGTTTTTGTGCCCTCTGTGCTAAAGTTTAGCTCACATTCAGTCACAAGCGCCAGTATCCATTCCATAGACTTCCATACAGACACCACTCCTCATTGTAAGGTTTTCCTGTGGTGAAGGAGAAGCGGACCAAAATGCAGCGTGGTGGTTATTCATGTTCATTAATAAAGGAACTAGACATGAAATAACTAACAAAACAATAAATGTATGAAAACCTAAACAGTCCTATCTGGTGCAAACACAGAGACAGGAACAATCACCCACAAACACACAGTGAAACCCAGGCTACCTAAGTATGATTCTCAATCAGAGACAACTAATGACACCTGCCTCTGATTGAGAACCATACTAGACCGGAACATAGAAATACCCCAAAACATAGAAAAACAAACAGACTGCCCACCCAACTCACGCCCTGACCATACAAAATAAATACAAAACAAAGGAAATAAAGGTCAGAACGTGAGAGTACCCCCAAAGGTGCGGACTCCGGCCGTAAAACCTTAACCTATAGGGGAGGGTTCGGGTGGGCGTCTGTCCGCGGTGGCGGCTCTGGCGCGGGACGCGGACCCCACTTCACCATTGTCTTAGTCCGCCTTATTGTCTGCTTCCGTGGCCTCCTAACCATGGCGACCCCTCTAAATGAACCCACTGGACTGAGGGGCAGCTCGGGACAGAGGGGCGGAAGCTCTGGACAGAGGGGCGGAAGCTCTGGACAGAGGGGCGGAAGCTCTGGACAGAGGGGCGGAATCTCTGGACAGAGGGGCGGAGGCGGCTCTGGACAGAGGGGCTCTGGCGGCTCTGGGCTGAGGGGCTCTGGCGGCTCTGGGCTGAGGGGCTCTGGCGGCTCTGGGCTGAGGGGCTCTGGCAGCACTGGGCTGAGGGGCTCTGGCGGCTCTGGGCTGAGGGGCTCAGGCGGCTCTGGGCTGAGGGGCTCTGGCGGCACTGGCGGCCCCTGGCTGAGTAGCGGCACTGGCGGCCCCTGGCTGACTGGCGGCACTGGCAGCCCATGGCTGACTGGCGGCCCCTGGCTGACTGGCGGCACTGGCGGCCCCTGGCAGACTGGTGGCACAGGCGGCCCCTTGCGGACTGGCGGCACTGGCGGCGCTGGGCAGACGGGCGGCTCAGGCGGCGCTGGGCAGACGGGCGGCTCAGGCGGCGCTGGGCAGACGGGCGGCTCAGGCGGCGCTGGGCAGACGGGTGGCTCTGGCCAGACGGGTGGCTCCGGCGGCGCTGGGCAGTCGGGTGGCTCAGGCGGTGCTGGGCAGACGGGTGGCTCAGATGGCGCTGGGCAGACGGGTGGCTCAGGCAGCGCTGGGCAGACGGGTGGCTCAGGCGGCGCTGGGCAGACGGGAAGCTCCGGCGACGCTGGGCAGACAGGAAGCTCCGGCAACGCTGGAGAGGAAGGCTCTGACAGCGCTGGACTGAGTAGCTCTGGCGCCTCTGGACTGAGGAGCGGGAGCTCTGGTAGCGCTGAACAGGCGGGAGACTCCCGCTGCGCTGGAGAGGAGGAAGGCTCTGTAGGCCTGATGCGTGGTGCTGGCACTGGTGGTACTGGGCCGAGGACACGCACAGGAAGCCTGGTGCGGGGAGCTGCCACGGGGGGCTGGTGTGTGGAGGTGGCACTGGATGGACCGGACCGTGAAGGCGTACTGGAGATCTTGAAAGCAGGGCTGGCACTAACCGCCCTGGCTGGATCTTCACCCTCGCCCGGCAGATGTGGGAAGCTGGGATGTAGCGCACCGGACTAAGCACGCGTACTGGGGACACCGTGCGAACCACCGCATAACACGGTGCCTGACCAGCACCACGCTCGCCACGGTTAGCACTGCTAGGAGCACTGTAGTGCTGAGATGGCACAGGACATGCAAGGCGAGGGAGATGCACAGGAGGCCTGGTGCGTGAGGCTGGCACAGTCTTCACCAGACAACTAGCACGCACCTCAGGACGAGTATGGAGAGCTGACCCAGGTGTCATCAAATCCTCGACACGCTCCGTCGGGCGAATTCCGTGTCTCATGCACCAACACAGCAACTCCCTCATATCTCTCTCCTCCAATCTCCCCATTAATTCCTTCACAGTCTCTGCTTCGCTCACCTCCAACACCAGCTCTGGTTCTGAGCTCCTCCTTGGCTCCTCACGATAAACGGGGGGAGTTGGCTCAGGTCTGACTCCTGACTCTGCCACACTCCCCCTGTGCCCCCAAGACATTTTTGGGGCTGACTCTCGGGCTTCCGTCCGCGCCGCCGTGCTTGCTTCGACAACCTCATTCTCCTGTAACCTTCCGCGCACTGCTCCATCGAATCCCAGGCGGGCTCCGGCACTCTCCCTGAGTCGACCGCCCACCTGTCTATTTCCTCCCAAGTAGTATAGTCCATATTCTTGCCGTCCAAACCATCCTCCCATGTCCATTCCTCTTTTCGCTGCTGTTGCCCGTTACCACGCCGCTTGGTCCTGTTGTGGTGGGTGATTCTGTAAGGGTTTTCTTCTGGTGAAAGAGAGGTGGACCAAAATGCAGTGTGGTGGTTATTCATGTTCTTTAATAAAGGAACTAGACATGAAATAACCAACAAAACAATAAATGTACGAAAACCTAAACAGTCCTATCTGGTGCAAACACAGAGACAGGAACAATCACCCACAAACACACAGTGAAACCCAGGCTACCTAAGTATGATTCCCAATCAGAGACAACTAATGACACCTGCCTCTGATTGAGAACCATACTAGGCCGGAACATAGAAATACCCCAAAACATAGAAAAATAAACATAGACTGCCCACCCAACTCACGCCCTGACCATACTAAATAAATACAAAACAAAGGAAATAAAGGTCAGAACGTGACACTCATTCTGCAATGGCAGTTTTTATTCAAATTTAAATAAAGCCAAACAGTCAAACATATCGTGGACAAGGCGTGACAGATTGATAACATATTGGTTGGAATCATACAATCCAGGTTAGGAGAAAATAGAGACTATAAATGTAAATGTATGTAAATGATTAATAACACCTTAGGGATTATCAGAGTGGAACGGATACAATAGGATTTCATCATTAACAGGTGTGATAAGATGTCTGGAAAGGGGGGAGAAAACATGTGATTAAGGCTCTCTAGAGAAATCCACCCATCTTTTTAAAGATTAATGGTGGCCAATGGGGCTCCATTCATGCAATGAACGTCCGCCCATCTGCCTTTCCATATTATGGATGACATGAATTTGCCTTGAAGCATACACTTCGGATGACCATACATACTGTAATATGTGAAGACGTTAAAATGTATAATCTGAATTGTCATTGTTGTAGATATTAATTCACTGAATCAACAATGATCATCCTCATGTAAGACCAGGAAGTCCATTCAGGTTTTCACTATTTTTGGAGTCAGTGAGGACAAACATAGACAGAAATATATTCAAATATATATTCATACATACAGTATATTCATTCAGTACATTGGGGTAAACAGCTGTACAATCTTAGTGGAGATTTAATGATGAACTCATATCATATTAGACATTGATACTTCATCCATAGACCACCATCCATTGATGTGGGATTGCTGCTCTCTCCGACACACTGGTATGGTGGTAATGGGGCCTAGTCTAGGCTGAGGAAATGCATCTGGGTAAAATAGAAGTACTGAATCAAAATCAAATCAAATCAAATCAAATCAAATTTATTTATATAGCCCTTCGTACATCAGCTGATATCTCAAAGTGCTGTACAGAAACCCAGCCTAAAACCCCAAACAGCAAACAATGCAGGTGTAAAAGCACGGTGGCTAGGAAAAACTCCCTAGAAAGGCCAAAACCTAGGAAGAAACCTAGAGAGGAACCGGGCTATGTGGGGTGGCCAGTCCTCTTCTGGCTGTGCCGGGTAGAGATTATAACAGAACATGACCAAGATGTTCAAATGTTCATAAATGACCAGCATGGTCGAATAATAATAAGGCAGAACAGTTGAAACTGGAGCAGCAGCACAGTCAGGTGGACTGGGGACAGCAAGGAGCCTTCATGTCAGGTAGTCCTGGGGCACGGTCCTAGGGCTCAGGTCAGTTGAAACTGGAGCAGGAGCATGGCCAGGTGGACTGGGGACAGCAAGGAGTCCTCATGTCAGGTAGTCCTGGGACATGGTCCTAGGGCTCAGGTCCTCCGAGAGAGAGAAAGAAAGAGAGAAGGAGAGAATTAGAGAACGCACACTTAGATTCACACAGGACACCGAATAGGACAGGAGAAGTACTCCAGATATAACAAACTGACCCTAGCCCCCCGACACATAAACTACTGCAGCATAAATACTGGAGGCTATTTCCCAGTGTGACATTCTGAACATGAGAGGTGATATAGAACATTCATGGTCTATCTCCATAGCTGCATCCCAAATAGCTCCCATTTCCCTATATATGGCACCCTATTCCCTATACATGGCACCCTATTCCCTATACATGGCACCCTATTCCCTATACATGGCACCCTATTCCCTATATATGGCACCCTTTTCCCTATACATGGCACCCTATTCCCTATATATGGCACCCTTTTCCCTATACATGGCACCCTATTCCCTATACATGGCACCCTATTCCCTACATATGGCACCCTATTCCCTATACATGGCACCCTATTCCCTATACATGGCACCCTATTCCCTATACATGGCACCCTATTCCCTATATATGGCACCCTATTCCCTATATATGGCATCCTATTCCCTATATATGGCACCCTATTCCCTATATATGGCACCCTATTCCCTATATATGGCACCCTATTCCCTATATATGGCATCCTATTCCCTATATATGGCACCCTATTCCCTCTGTAGCGCAAGGCACTCGTACATCCCTACCATAGACAAGTTATTGTTACTGTGTATTTATTCCTTGTGTTATTTATAAAATATATTTAAAAAAAAATATCTCTGCATTGTTGGGAAGCAAGAATTTCACTGTTAGTCTACACCTGTGACAAATACAATTTGATTTGATTTAGTGCACTACTTTTGACCAGGGCCCATAGGGGTCTGTTCCCTATATAGTGCACTACTTTTGACCAGGGCCCATAGGGGTCTGTTCCCTATATAGTGCACTACTTTTGACAAGGGCCCATAGGGGTCTGTTCCCTATATAGTGCACTACTTTAGACCAGGGCCCATAACGCTCCGGTCACAAGTAGAGCATAGGGTTCCGTTAGGGTTCCGTTTGGGATGCGGAGTTGGAGATGCGCTGACTCTGGAATGGTTGTAATGAAACATATAGCATTACCACAGCTGCAAAGAACGTTTGTTTTTATCATTCTTTTATTTTACAGAGGTGTCTATTTCTGACAGTTATAATGAGATGGGGATGTAAAAACGGATCATCCCCCAAAAGTAAGGAGAAAACAAACGTGTTCCCGTTGCTACTCCCTCTGTGACACCATTTGGTGTTTCTCTTAAACACATGGCGTGCTACGTTTGTCTGTCTGCCTTCACTGCTTGTTAAAGATTAAACAGGGTCAGGTACCACAGGAGGTGTGATGCTTTCAGCAGCAGCTTCCCGCCTGTTATTTTTTTAGGAAGCTGTCATATCACTCACACAATCAAAGCAAAATGTGGAGGCAAACGAGGAAAGCAAGACTTGCAAATGATATTCACCTGTCAATCTAGATGTGTTTCATTCTAAGTCGACAGCTTCTCATTATAATTACGGTCCTGTTGTTTTTGGTTTATTCCAAGAGGTGGTTACTGTTTTTAATAGAGTTGTGCCCTTAGTTTTTTATCTACTCTTAGTTTATTTATCTATTACCTTTATCTAAGCAGGTAAGTTAAACACGTTCTCCTTTCTGTGTTAAAAGCCAGGCATTAGTAAATCTATGTCTTGTTATTCTGGATTTGTCAAGTCAATCAACCATACAGTATTGTACTAAACTAAAGCATATCTTTACCATCTAAAAGTCTACTTATACTCCACTGGCTGTGAAGAGCCATTTTCATCCTTCAATTACCCACGCCACTTTTTTCTTGGCTTGTTAGATGACAAGCTACCGTCTTGCCATGTCTGGAAAATGAAAGGACTGGCGTGTTTCTGTGGCAAACACAGTTCAGAGTTGAGTTTAATGTAAAGAACAATGGGTTCAGAAGGGGACATAGAATGCAGAGAGTAAAGTAGGTCATTGGCTCTCTACATTACATCAATAGGTATGTGTCCCTCATCCTCCCAATGGGGGGTTGTCACCGTCTCATTCATTATCTGATGAAATGGTTCCTGGCACCACATGCCTACCATACACAATAGAGTTTTGCCTACATAAAGTCAAGCACAAACCTTGTGGTTCTTTGATGGATATTAATTTCACAACAGCTGCCTGGGCTCTCTCTCTTTTGGTTATTTTACGCGGGCTAGGCGTCTGTCTGTCGGCCTTCTAATAATTTTACTGGGTTTGGTCTCATTTGTGAGACACGCGCACACACACACACACACACACATGTCAAGTCGAGGTGTGTGTGTGTGTAATCTCCTTTATTATTAATCTTGCAGAGAGGAAATGTCGTGTTGTCGTCTCAGTGCAGGCAGATTCCTCCATGGCAACGGCTTCATCATTTCATTATAGTTTACCACTCTTCGGCCCGGATAAGCCGCCGCACGGCACACTTTCACCTAAAGAGTAGTGTTTTCTTTTTTTCGGTAGAATTTGCATTGAGATCTACAGGCTTCTCTCTGCCAGACGCTAGTCTCATCATTCCCCTAATGGATCAAAACAGCCTGTCTGTGTGTTTGTGTGGTAACTCACTGTGAGGAGATTCCAACAGAAGCAGCCCTTGATAAAATCTCTTATAAGCTGATGTTTCTTTTCTTGTTGTGTGCCCTACTTCCCCCTGCCATTCTATACCCCTGTATCAGTGTTCCTCCTGTCATTCAGATCCTTTAATGTGATATCACAGAGAGTTGTACCTGGTCAGGCCACCCAGGCTGCAGGTCTGAGGTGTGGGAGGGATTTATGAGTGGAGCTGGTAGATGTCTGATGCAGTCTGGATTTTAAATGTATTTGTTTTTATTTAACCAGGCAAGTCAGTTGAGAACAAATTCTTATATACAATGACGGCCTACCCCAACCAAACACTAACCCAGACAATGCTGGGCCAATTGTGCGCCGCCCTATGGGACTCCCGATCACAGCCGGTTGTGATACAGCCTGGAATCGAACCAGGGTCTACAGTGACGCCTCTAGCATTGTGGTGCTGTGCCTTATACCGCTGCACCATGAGGCAGAGGAAGAAGCAGTGGCTGTGGTGGTGGCTTTGTCAGTGTCTCTGCCTCGGCTTCTGTCTGTATCTGCAGAGGTTATGCTGTCCATTGAGACCTTGGTGGGCTGTTCTGTTGGGCCTGTAGTAGGGATGTGCACGGTTATTCAAATATCCGTACGGACGTTAGTATTCAAATACTAGTGTGATTATTCATTTTTGCGAAAAATAAATGTAAATATCCACGTGACATTGTTACATACATTGTTACATACATGACATTTCAAATGACTAATTTAATAAAACATATTTTCTATGTTTTATGACATGTGCCCCATAAAAAAGGCCGGTAGTGTTCATGTGTGTAGCTTGTTGTTTATGTTGGCCAATCACAGCAGGCAAAGAGGCTCAGAGTGGATCGAGTTCACTAATGGAATGCAAGATGGACCAACACTACGGAACTAATGCAGTGCAAGATGGACCAACACTACAGAACTAATGCAGTGCAAGATGGACCAACACTACAAAACTAATGGAATGCAAGATGGACCAACACTACGGAACTAATGCAGTGCAAGATGGACCAACACTACAGAACTAATGGAATGCAAGATGGACCAACACTACAGAACTAATGCAGTGCAAGATGGACCAACACTACAGAACTAATGCAGTGCAAGATGGACCAACACTACAGAACTAATGCAGTGCAAGATGGACCAACACTACGGAAATAATGCAATGCAAGATGGACCAACACTACAGAACTAATGCAGTGCAAGATGGACCAACACTACAGAACTAATGCAGTGCAAGATGGACCAACACTACAGAACTAATGCAGTGCAAGATGGACCAACACTACAGAACTAATGCAGTGCAAGATGGACCAACACTACAGAACTAATTCAATGCAAGATGGACCAACACTACAGAACTAATGCAGTGCAAGATGGACCAACACTACAGAACTAATGCAGTGCAAGATGGACCAACACTACGGAACTAATGCAGTGCAAGATGGACCAACACTACAGAACTAATGCAGTGCAAGATGGACCAACACTACAGAACTAATTCAATGCAAGATGGACCAACACTACAGAACTAATGCAGTGCAAGATGGACCAACACTACAGAACTAATGCAGTGCAAGATGGACCAACACTACAGAAATAATGCAATGCAAGATGGACCAACACTACAGAACTAATGCAGTGCAAGATGGACCAACACTACAGAACTAATGCAGTGCAAGATGGACCAACACTGAAGAACTAATGCAGTGCAAGATGGACCAACACTATGGAAATAATGCAATGCAAGGTGGACCAACACAACAGAATTAATGCAGTGCAAGATGGACAAACACTACGGAATTAATGCAATGCAAGGTGGACCAACACAACAGAATTAATGCAGTGCAAGATGGACCAACACTACAGAATTAATGCAATACAAGATGGACCAACACTACAAGATGGCCCTAACAGTTAGCGAAATGAGATGGAGTTGGCTGCAACGAGCAACCAACAGGTTTGAGAGTTTAAAATTAGATTTTACAATTTAAAATACATAAAGAAGCCACACTAGGCAACCAATACATGTACCATAATTGCTGAGGATTATACACACGAAATGTCCAAGACTTGTTTCTATTGTGGACATCTATTGCTAGGCAAGTGGCTGCAGGGCAAAACAAGTGACGTGGGCACTGTGTGCCATACGTTCAACCGTACACAATATTTAGATTTATACAATAAAAGCAGATATACACAGCTAACAAATCAGTCCACTAGCAGCATGATTTGTTCCACAGTAAAGTGTTGTATTCGATTTGACCCAAACATAACACTTTGTATTCAGGACAAAATGTAATTTGCTTTGACACATTTTTTTCAGTATTACTTTAGTGTCTTGTTGCAAACAGGATGCATGTTTTGGAATATTTTTTATCCTTCCTTCTTTTCATTCTGTCATTTAGGTTAGTATTGAGGAGTAACTACAATGTTGTGGATCCATCCTCAGTTTTCTCCTATCACAGCCATTCAACTCTGTAACTGTTTTAAAGTCACCATTGGCCTCATGGTAAAATCCCTGAGTGGTTTCCTTCCTCTCCGGAAACTGAGTTAGGGAGGACGCCTGTATCTCTATAGTGACTGGGTGTTGTAATGAATTTCCTCCTCTTCTTCCGAAGAGGAGAGGCGAAACGGATCAGAGGACCAATACGCGGCGTGGTAATTGTCCATGGTTCTTTTTTAATGCGTAAAGGTACACATGAACAAACTAACAAAAAAACAAGAAATGTGAAAACTCAAAACAGTCCTATCTGGTGCACACACAGAGACAGGAACAATCACCCACAAACACACAGTGAAACCCAGGCCACCTAAGTATGATTCTCAATCAGAGACAACTAATGACACCTGCCTCTGATTGAGAACCATACTAGGCCGAAACATAGAAATTCCCAAAACCTAGACAAACAAACATAGACTGCCCACCCAACTCACGCCCTGACCATACTAACTAAATACAAAACACAGAAAATAAAGGTCAGAACGTGACAGTACCCCCCAAAGGTGCGGACTCCGGCCGCAAAACCTTGACCTATAGGGGAGGGTCTGGGTGGGCGTCTGTCCGCGGTGGCGGTTCTGGCGCGGGACGCGGACCCCACTTCATCCTTGTCTTAGTCCGCTTTATTGTCCGCCTCCGTGGCTTTCTCACCATGGCAACCCCTCTCAATGACCCCACTGGACAGAGGGGCAGCTCGGGACAGAGGGGCAGAAGCTCTGGACAGAGGGGCAGGGGCTCTGGCGCCTCTGGGCTGAGGGGCTCTGGCGCCTCTGGGCTGAGGGGCTCTGGCGCCTCTGGGCTGAGGGGCTCTGGCGCCTCTGGGCTGAGGGGCTCTGGCGCCTCTGGGCTGAGGGGCTCCGGCAGCGGCGCCGGACAGGCGGGAGGCTCCGGCAGCGGCGCCGGACAGGCGGGAGGCTCCTGCAGCGGCGCCGGACAGGCGGGAGGCTCCTGCAGCGGCGCCGGACAGGCGGGAGGCTCCGGCAGCGGCGCCGGACAGGCGGGACGCTCCAGCAGCGGCGCCGGACAGGCGGGAGGCTCCGGCAGCGGCGCCGGACAGGCGGGAGGCTCCGGCAGTGGCGCCGGACAGGCGGGAGCACCTGCAGGGAGGAGACAGCGAGCGCCGGACAGGCGGGAGGGCGGCGCCGGACAGGCGGGACGCTCCAGCAGCGGCGCCGGACAGGCGGGAGGCTCCGGCAGCGGCGCCGGACAGGCGGGAGGCTCCGGCAGTGGCGCCGGACAGGCGGGACGCTCCGGCAACGGCGCCGGACAGGCGGGAGGCTCCGGCAGTGGCGCCGGACAGGCGGGACGCTCCGGCAGCGGCGCCGGACAGGCGGGACGCTCCGCAGCGGCGCAGGACAGGCGGGACGCTCCGGCAGCGGCGCCGGACAGGCGGGACGCTCCGGCAGCGGCGCCGGACAGGCGGGAGCACCTGCAGGGAGGAGACTGAGAGACAGCCTGGTGCGTGGGGCTGCCACAGGAATCACCAGGCTGGGGAGACTTTCAGGAGGCTTGGTGTTAGGAGGAGCCTGAAAGACCGGGCTGTGGGGGAGCACTGGAGCTCTGGTGCGCAACCTTGGCACCACTTCCCCAGGCTGGACAACTACTCGAGCCCGGACCCTCCAGAGTGCAGGCACAGGTTGAACCGGGCTGTGGGTAAGCACGGGAGATCTAGTGCTTACTACACGCACCTCTCCCCTAGGCTCCACTCCCACAGTTGCCCGGTACGAGCGGAGCGCAGGCAGAGGACGCACTGCACCCTCCCAGCGCCCCGGAGACACAGCACGCAGAGCCGGCGCAGGATAACCTGGACCAAGACTGCGTACCGGCGACCAGACCCGCTGAGCAGGAACCATACGCCCTGGCTCAATGCCCACACTCGCATGGCACTTTCGTGGGGCTGCCCTATAGCGCACCGGGCTATGGACACGCACTGGCGACACCGTGCGCTCAACCGCATAACACGGTGCCTGACACCTCGTGTGCCCCCCCCAAAAAAAAATTTGGGGCTGCCTCTCGTACCTGTCGCACTGCCGTGCTGGCTCCTCATATTGCCGCCGCTCAGCTTTCGCTGCCTCCAGCTCTGCTTTGGGGCTGCGATTTTCCCCAGCCCGTGCCCAGGGTCCCTCTCCGTTCAGTATCTCCTCCCATGTCCAGGAGTCCTGTGATGGTGGCCTCTGTTGTTGATGCTGCTGCTGCTGTCGTCGCTGTCCTTTACCACGCCGCTTGGTCCGATTTTGGTGGGTGATTCTGTAATGAATTTCCTCCTCTTCTTCCGAAGAGGAGAGGCGAAACGGATCAGAGGACCAATACGCGGCGTGGTAATTGTCCATGGTTCTTTTTTAATGCGTAAAGGTACACATGAACAAACTAACAAAAAAACAAGAAATGTGAAAACTCAAAACAGTCCTATCTGGTGCACACACAGAGACAGGAACAATCACCCACAAACACACAGTGAAACCCAGGCCACCTAAGTATGATTCTCAATCAGAGACAATTAATGACACCTGCCTCTGATTGAGAACCATACTAGGCCGAAACATAGAAATTCCCAAAACCTAGACAAACAAACATAGACTGCCCACCCAACTCACGCCCTGACCATACTAACTAAATACAAAACACAGAAAATAAAGGTCAGAACGTGACAGGTGTATTGACACACCATCCAAAAGTGTAATTAAAAAGTGTAATTAATAACTTCATCATGCTCAAAAGGATTTTCAATGACATTGGATAACGTCTCCGGTCTTTGTGGTTGAATCCGTGGTTTGAAATTCACTGCTCAACTGAGGAACCTTCCAGATTATTGTATGTGTGGGGTACAGAGATGAGGTAGTCATTCAAAAATCATGTTAAACACTATTATGTGACTTGTTAAGCACATTTTTACTCCTGAACTTATTTAGGCTTGATATAACAAAGGGGATGAATACTTATTGACTCATTTCAGCGTTTCATCTTTAATCAATTAGCAAACATTTTGAAAAACATAATTCCACTTTGACATTATGGGGTATTGTGTGTAGGCCAGTGACAAAAATTCTCTATTTAAGTCATTTGAAATGCAGGCTGTAACACCAAAGAAATGAAAAAAGTTAAGAGGGTGTCAATACTTTCTGAAGGCACTGTACTTAAAACAGTTCTTGTCTGGTGAATTCACTGAGGTTCGCTAGCCAGCTATTTGTCGTCCTTAACGTAGGAGACTCTGCTAGCTAGCCAACAGCTAACAGCTAGCCAACGTCACCACACACACGTTACTGAATCGAATTCAACAACCCGGTCAGGTAGTATCACATTTTCATTTCATTACAGTACAACGGTTTGATTTGTTTGATCGTAGCTAGCTACATAGCTAGTTACATAGCCGTCTTTGTTTCAAAGATAATTGTGTAGTCTAGAGCGATTTCCTAGGTTAGCTAGCCAGCTATTGTCGTTCTTTTAACGCAACGTAACGTAAACAACACTGCTAGCTAGCCAGCTAGCCCCGAATAGTAGCACTGTAGAAACTATTACACTCAACGGAACTACTTGATTAGTGTAGTGTCAACAACGCAGCTACTGCCAGCTAGCCTACTTCAGCAGTACTGTATCATTTTAATCATTTTAGTCAATAAGATTCTTGCTATGTAAGCTTAACTTTCTGAACATTCGAGACGTGTAGTCCACTTGTCATTCCAATCTCCTTGCATTAGCGTAGCCTTTTCTGTAGCCTGTCAACTATGTGTCTGTCTATCCCTGTTCTCTCCTCTCTGCACAGATCATACAAACGCTCCACACCGCGTGGCCGCGGCCACCCTAATCTGGTGGTCCCAGCGCGTACGACCCACGTGGAGTTCCAGGTCTCCGGTAGCCTCTGGAACTGCCGATCTGCGGCCAACAAGGCAGAGTTCATCTCAGCCTATGCCTCCCTCCAGTCCCTCGACTTCTTGGCACTGACGGAAACATGGATCACCACAGATAACACTGCTACTCCTACTGCTCTCTCCTCGTCCGCCCACGTGTTCTCGCACACCCCGAGAGCTTCTGGTCAGCGGGGTGGTGGCACCGGGATCCTCATCTCTCCCAAGTGGTCTTTCTCTCTTTCTCCCCTTACCCATCTGTCTATCGCCTCCTTTGAATTCCATGCTGTCACAGTTACCAGCCCTTTCAAGCTTAACATCCTTATCATTTATCGCCCTCCAGGTTCCCTTGGAGAGTTCATCAATGAGCTTGATGCCTTGATAAGCTCCTTTCCTGAGGACGGCTCACCTCTCACAGTTCTGGGCTACTTTAACCTCCCCACGTCTACCTTTGACTCATTCCTCTCTGCCTCCTTCTTTCCACTCCTCTCCTCTTTTGACCTCACCCTCTCACCTTCCCCCCCTACTCACAAGGCAGGCAATACGCTTGACCTCATCTTTACTAGATGCTGCTCTTCTACTAACCTCATTGCAACTCCCCTCCAAGTCTCCGACCACTACCTTGTATCCTTTTCCCTCTCGCTCTCATCCAACACTTCCCACACTGCCCCTACTCGGATGGTATCGCGCCGTCCCAACCTTCGCTCTCTCTCCCCCGCTACTCTCTCCTCTTCCATCCTATCATCTCTTCCCTCTGCTCAAACTTTCTCCAACCTATCTCCTGATTCTGCCTCCTCAACCCTCCTCTCCTCCCTTTCTGCATCCTTTGACTCTCTATGTCCCCTATCCTCCAGGCCGGCTCGGTCCTCCCCTCCCGCTCCGTGGCTCGACGACTCATTGAGAGCTCACAGAACAGGGCTCCGGGCAGCCGAGCGGAAATGGAGGAAAACTCGCCTCCCTGCGGACCTGGCATCCTTTCACTCCCTCCTCTCTACATTTTCCTCCTCTGTCTCTGCTGCTAAAGCCACTTTCTACCATTCTAAATTCCAAGCATCTGCCTCTAACCCTAGGAAGCTCTTTGCCACCTTCTCCTCCCTCCTGAATCCTCCCCCCTCCTCCCTCTCTGCAGATGACTTCGTCAACCATTTTGAAAAGAAGGTCGACGACATCCGATCCTCGTTTGCTAAGTCAAACGACACCGCTGGTTCTGCTCACACTGCCCTACCCTGTGCTCTGACCTCTTTCTCCCCTCTCTCTCCAGATGAAATCTCGCGTCTTGTGACGGCCGGCCGCCCAACAACCTGCCCGCTTGACCCTATCCCCTCCTCTCTTCTCCAGACCATTTCCGGAGACCTTCTCCCTTACCTCACCTCGCTCATCAACTCATCCCTGACCGCTGGCTACGTCCCTCCCGTCTTCAAGAGAGCGAGAGTTGCACCCCTTCTGAAAAAACCTACACTCGATCCCTCCGATGTCAACAACTACAGACCAGTATCCCTTCTCTCTTTTCTCTCCAAAACTCTTGAGCGTGCCGTCCTTGGCCAGCTCTACCGCTATCTCTCTCAGAATGACCTTCTTGATCCAAATCAGTCAGGTTTCAAGACTAGTCATTCAACTGAGACTGCTCTTCTCTGTATCACGGAGGCGCTCCGCACTGCTAAAGCTAACTCTCTCTCCTCTGCTCTCATCCTTCTAGACCTATCGGCTGCCTTCGATACTGTGAACCATCAGATCCTCCTCTCCACCCTCTCCGAGTTGGGCATCTCCGGCGCGGCCCACGCTTGGATTGCGTCCTACCTGACAGGTCGCTCCTACCAGGTGGCGTGGCGAGAATCTGTCTCCTCACCACGCGCTCTCACCACTGGTGTCCCCAGGGCTCTGTTCTAGGCCCTCTCTTATTCTCGCTATACACCAAGTCACTTGGCTCTGTCATAACCTCACATTGTCTCTCCTATCATTGCTATGCAGACGACACACAATTAATCTTCTCCTTTCCCCCTTCTGATGACCAGGTGGCGAATCGCATCTCTGCATGTCTGGCAGACATATCAGTGTGGATGACGGATCACCACCTCAAGCTGAACCTCAGCAAGACGGAGCTCCTCTTCCTCCCGGGGAAGGATTGCCCGTTCCATGATCTCGCCATCACGGTTGACAACTCCATTGTGTCCTCCTCCCAGAGCGCTAAGAACCTTGGCGTGATCCTGGACAACACCCTGTCGTTCTCAACTAACATCAAGGCGGTGTCCCGTTCCTGTAGGTTCATGCTCTACAACATCCGCAGAGTACGACCCTGCCTCACACAGGAAGCGGCGCAGGTCCTAATCCAGGCACTTGTCATCTCCCGTCTTGATTACTGCAACTCGCTGTTGGCTGGGCTCCCTGCCTGTGCCATTAAACCCCTACAACTCATCCAGAACGCCGCAGCCCGTCTGGTGTTCAACCTTCCCAAGTTCTCTCACGTCACCCCGCTCCTCCACTCTCTCCACTGGCTTCCAGTTGAAGCTCGCATCCGCTACAAGACCATGGTGCTTGCCTACGGAGCTGTGAGGGGAACGGCACCTCAGTACCTCCAGGCTCTGATCAGGCCCTACACCCAAACAAGGGCACTGCGTTCATCCACCTCTGGCCTGCTCGCCTCCCTACCACTGAGGAAGTACAGTTCCCGCTCAGCCCAGTCAAAACTGTTCGCTGCTCTGGCCCCCCAATGGTGGAACAAACTCCCTCACGACGCCAGGACAGCGGAGTCAATCACCACCTTCCGGAGACACCTGAAACCCCACCTCTTCAAGGAATACCTAGGATAGGGTAAGTAATCCCTCTCACCCCCCTAAAAGATTTAGATGCACTATTGTAAAGTGGCTGTTCCACTGGATGTCATAAGGTGTATGCACCAATTTGTAAGTCGCTCTGGATAAGAGCGTCTGCTAAATGACTTAAATGTAAATGTAAATGTTAACTAAAATAATCACAGAGACAAATAAAAGGGACTCTGTTTTCCCCCCAAATGAAGACACAGCATATGTCTGACAGCCAGATACTCGTCATTTCTGCACTAAGAGCTGGCTCTCAACCATCCTCTTGTCTCTGTGAGAGACCATATACATATAACAACAGTGGACAGCAACAAGCTGATTTCATGTAAAAGTATATAATAACAGGAAGAGTAGTGGCCCTAAAACACTTCCTTGTGGCACTCCACAGCCAATTAACCTTGCATATAATAACGGTGCCATTGACATCCACACTCTGATACCTTCCTGCCAGATATGACTTGAACTACTCTACTGCTATGCTGCTAAAACCTAGGGCCCTTAGCTTGTAGCGGTCTATGGTATCTAAGGCTTTCTGGTCTAGTAACACCATCCCACAACATTTTCCATCATCAATCTCTGGGGAGAAAGTGCCAAATGTGGCCTCAATTAGGGTATACAATGTCCACATATTTAGATTTTTACACATCTAACAAATCACTCCACTAGCAGCAGAATGGCTTTACATTGGGCAGGCTAGCAGGCTATCTCAACGTTTAGACTACTTCAGACTACTTCAGTCAAGACAGGCACTGTTATATAACATGATAAATAACATGCTACATGTTAGGTGTTAGGTTGTTTTTGACTGTAGCCACGTTGCGTCTCTCTCTCTGGCTCCGTCTGCTCGTTCCCATCTCACCAGCACCTCCGCAGTGCTCAGGTTAGAAACTTGAGTAAAACAATAGAAAACTTGTCCATAGCCTGTAGTTCGGGACAGCCAGCTGTCCTGTACCCTGCTCCTGTGTCTACTCATTTACTGACAGGCCCCTCTGCAGCTGTGGAACAGGGAACGGCACCAGTCAGAATTATACATGCCTACAAATCTTATAACACAGCTCTGGTAACAACCTGGAAACAGATGGAACCTGCTGGAATACGTGGGTTGGGTTCCTTCACTGCTACACTGGGTAGCGCTCAGCCCTTTGGGTCTTCTCCGCATGACCTATATCTGTGGTGAAATAATTTGGGTAAGACATTCTATGAAGCCCATATCAATAGTGCATTAAATGCATTATAAAACATGTTGCTACGCAGTAATAATGCAGTATATTATCTATGTTAGGGCATGACTGTGTGGTATGGTGAAAGTTAGTCTACCAAGTAAATGGGGCTTTTCAGAAGATAAATTATTGAAAGCATGAGGAAGGAAGTGTATATTTTGTTTGCTCTCATAGTTGATAGTGTACTGTATATATTACTTCAGACTCAATATATTCCTCTGCTGCTGAAAAACAGGAAAACACCCATCACTCAAAGCCATATCCACTACCTAACAAGTTATTTTTTAAATATTTTTTTTACATCTGGGATGAATCATTCTCTTTCAAGTGTCATGAAATCATTACGCTTTAACACTGTGTATTTACATCCTCAGATCAGTGCCATTTAACCACATGATCACTGAGACCAGTGTGTGTTTTCACTCAAAAGTGCATTCATGTGGCATTTATAACGAACTGCTCAGTAGATCACACTACTACTCCTGTACGGCAGTGTAACATCAGAGTGATCCACAGCCCAGTGTCACTACAGAGTATAAGCTCCATTACAACACCATTATCCCATTAAAAACCTCTCTGAACTGGATTTACCAACTGGAAAATGAAAGGGAAATATTAAAACCCTTCATGAATAGACTATATGTTCCACTACTTTCAGTGACTGTCAGGCAGCCAAAAGATACATTTTGAATAAAGAATAATTAGGGACGGATGAAGATGAATGAAGCATAGGCAAATAATGAACCCATTGAAATTCCTGGAGGAGACAGGAGTTATAATTTGTTGTTAGCCGAGACCCAGTGAAGGAGGATTCAGAGATATCATTTAAATCAACCTGTCTATTCTTACTCAGGAAACATCAGGAGGTCAAGAAAGATACATACATGTGACTGTGGAGGAAAATTAGAGAAGCTTCAATAAACCATATTGGTATTTTCTGTCAAACTACAAATTGCAAGACAGATATTCCCTGTGACTGCAATGGTTTACTACATTTTGATTATGATACATGGCAAATCAGGTGGAATATCTTGTATGTTCGTGTTTACATTTCACAGGAAAATCAAAATCAACAAGACCCTTCATAATATGAACCCAAAGCCTTGGAGAGAGGACTGCTATTAATGATCTCACAGAGCCTCACAGATGGTCTCTTCCCCCTCCATCCCTGTGCAGGCGTGAGACGTGAATGACTAATGAAAATGAATGGCCGAGTCCACTCACCCTGATTGACCAACCGTTTCTCATCGATAGTTCTAATCAATGAGCAAAACCTCCAAGAAGTCAAGCCTGAATGTAAGAAAGGCTCTCAAGGCGTCAACAGAGTACAGCAGTCAGGCAAAGCTCCAGTACAGTAGGCTACAATATTGAATACAGGGGTAGAATTATGAAAAGGTATTTTTTCCTATGTGATCCCATTGAATAAGTGATGAGATTGGAAGGTACAACCCTCCTGGGATCTCATCAATGTAAATACCTAGAATTCACCCTGGAAAACTCCTTTTTAAATGTAAATATGATTTCAGCATGAGAACTGTGTTCCTCCTAATTCTACTCTTACACGTTATTAAATAAATGTTAAATAAAGGTGTTCTCAACTAGCCTACCTGGTTAAATAAAGGTGTTCTCAACTAGCCTACCTGGTTAAATAAAGGTGTTCTCAACTGGCCTACCTGGTTAAATAAAGGTGTTCTCAACTAGCCTACCTGGTTAAATAAAGGTGTTCTCAACTAGCCTACCTGGTTAAATAAAGGTGTTCTCAACTGGCCTACCTGGTTTAAAGGTGTTCTCAACTAGCCTACCTGGTTAAATAAAGGTGTTCTCAACTAGCCTACCTGGTTAAATAAAGGTGTTCTCAACTGGCCTACCTGGTTAAATAAAGGTGTTCTCAACTAGCCTACCTGGTTAAATAAAGGTGTTCTCAACTAGCCTACCTGGTTAAATAAAGGTGTTCTCAACTGGCCTACCTGGTTAAATAAAGGTGTTCTCAACTAGCCTACCTGGTTAAATAAAGGTGTTCTCAACTAGCCTACCTGGTTAAATAAAGGTGTTCTCAACTAGCCTACCTGGTTAAATAAAGGTGTTCTCAACTAGCCTACCTGGTTAAATAAAGGTGTTCTCAACTAGCCTACCTGGTTAAATAAAGGTGTTCTCAACTGGCCTACCTGGTTAAATAAAGGTGTTCTCAACTAGCCTACCTGGTTAAATAAATGTGTTCTCAACTAGCCTACCTGGTTAAATAAAGGTGTTCTCAACTAGCCTACCTGGTTAAATAAAGGTGTTCTCAACTAGCCTACCTGGTTAAATAAAGGTGTTCTCAACTAGCCTACCTGGTTAAATAAAGGTGTTCTCAACTAGCCTACCTGGTTAAAAAGGTGTTCTCAACTGGCCTACCTGGTTAAATAAATGTGTTCTCAACTAGCCTACCTGGTTAAATAAAGGTGTTCTCAACTGGCCTACCTGGTTAAATAAAGGTGTTCTCAACTAGCCTACCTGGTTAAATAAAGGTGTTCTCAACTAGCCTACCTGGTTAAATAAAGGTGTTCAACTGGCCTACCTGGTTAAATAAAGGTGTTCTCAACTGGCCTACCTGGTTAAATAAAGGTGTTCTCAACTGGCCTACCTGGTTAAATAAAGGTGTTCTCAACTGGCCTACCTGGTTAAATAAAGGTGTTCTCAACTGGCCTACCTGGTTAAATAAAGGTGTTCTCAACTGGCCTACCTGGTTAAATAAAGGTGTTCTCAACTGGCCTACCTGGTTAAATAAAGGTGTTCTCAACTGGCCTACCTGGTTAAATAAAGGTGAAATAAAACATTTAAAAAAAATAAAAACATCAGTGTTGTGACATCCCGCGGATCCCAGATAGCATAAAAACATCAGTGTTGTGACATCCCACGGATCCCAGATAGCACAAACACATTCCCAGCTTGCATCCTCAATAAGGTAATTCTGGGAATATGGATCTCTGATAATCAGAAAAGGAAGTGTTAATTTCTAATTATATATATATATTCTTAAGATACTGTGTTCAACCAATGTCCTAACAGCTCTACACTGTATGTTTTTGAAATGAAGATGCAGGGAGTCAGGAAGCAGGTGCGTTTAAATCAGAACGAACATAGAGAGACTAAACAAACAAGCGATGCATCTGAAAATGAACACAGAAATAATGCTGCCTGATGGGTGATAACAATGGAGTGCAAGATAAAGGGGGAGTAATAAGGGAAGTGATTACTTCCAGGTGTGCCTAAAGATGAGGCGCAGGTGTGCGTAACGATGGTTTGCCAGGACCGGTGGTTAGTAGACCGGAGAGGGGGAGCGGGAGTAGAGGTGACCGTTTTGATACATCAAGGCTTTCTTACTCAGAATGTAATATTGGTCACATTTGTATGTGGGGAATGAAGTTAAATATCAAGGTATCAATTCACTTTCGGGGAAATTTTGCAGTTATGCATTTTGCAATTATTGAAAATAATTTTGTCTATACACATTGGAATAGTCCCTTTTACGCACAAGTCCCGTACAAAACGTTCTATAACCAGTGTTTATACAATGTGATATGACTAATAGGTGTCGGAAACCTTCAAAATAACTGTAAGTAATGGTAATGACCTTTTTTTAAAACTATCTCAACATCTCTATTCTTCAAGGACCCTTTTTTAAAAACCAGATTGGTCATTATGAAAGACACTCTGAGACATTGTAGCACAGGGGTATTGTCATTAGACCCTCACAGGCTCTGAGCAGAGAACTTGAATTTTTGATGAAAAACTGATTTAAAAAATTAACCTGGCTGGTCTACTGTAGCTGAGTATCTCTGATGGTACGCAAATGACGATGTGAAGTGATGTTTTGGCTCTCAGTCATGTTGTACCCCCATGGCCATTTCTGGACCCAAAGTGAACTCCAGTCAGAAAAAAGTTCAGTCAGAACAGGAGTGATGATTGGACCAAACCTCTAGTTCTGAACTTTACATCACCAATGGGATTGGTAGAAACAGTAGTTCTTAGATCATCCCCCCACCTGGGGTCTGCTCTGCTCCTTGCTGGATATCAACACCATACCGCAGAGTCCTGCAAGCTGTGCTGCAGTATGATGCAACTTTTAAATGAGGACCCACTGTACAGATGGTGGCCTTTGATCAAATCACTGACTGATCAGTCAAAATAAACAGCAACATGGTCCCAGAGGGAGTGTCCCAAAGGGCACCTATTCCCCATGTAGTGCACTACTGTTTACCAGGGCACAGAGGATGAACAGGGTTCCATTTGTCACCTAAGGCGGCAGGGTATCCTAGTGGTTAGAGCGTTGGACTAGTAACCAGAAGGTTGCAAGTTCAGACACCCGAGCTGACAAGGTACAAATCTGTCGTTCTGCCCCTGAACAGGCAGTTAACCCACTGTTCCTCGGCCGTCATTGAAAATAAGAATTTGTTCTTAACTGACTTGCCAGTTAAATAAATAATTTCCAGACTTCACCTACAGTTAAAATATTTTTTATTTTATTTCACCTTTATTTAACCAGGTAGGCTCGTTGAGAACAAGTTCTCATTTGCAACTGCGACCTGGCCAAGATAAAGCAAAGCAGTGTGAAACAGACAACACAGAGTTACACATGGAATAAACATTAAACAAGCCAATAACACAAACAAGTCAATGACACAGTAGAGAAAATAAATTCTATATACAGTGTGTGCAAAAGTCATGAGGAGGTAGGCAATAAATAGGCCATAGGAGTGAATAATTACCCCATTGAGGTTGAAATTTAAAATTGTTAAGGGTAGGTAAGGGACCTGCTCTCTAAACCACCTAACACTCAGTGAGCAGCTTAAATCAGACCTGCTCTCTACATCACCAAACACTCAGTGAGCATCTTAAATCAGACCTGCTCTCTACATCACCTAACACTCAGTGAGCATCTTAAATCAGACCTGCTCTCTACATCACCTAACACTCAGTGAGCATCTTAAATCAGACCTGCTCTCTACATCACCTACCACTCAGTGAGCAGCTTGCATATTGTCTATATGATGGTATACTTTGAAGACATCAGCAATGTAAGATATCAGCTACCGTATGTCTGGGACCTTGTTTTAAATCTACCAACTCAGAACTTGCTGAGCTAGCTAAACTTAGAACCAGTATTTAACCCTTTGGGTAAGCTGCTGGTATGTGGACAAAAATATAACTTGACTGATCACATATTTAGTTGCGTTCAACAAAAAACCTTTCCAGGATAATACTTTAGGGGTGTCATATGTGTAGTGGTTTAGACATGATCTACAGTGTCTTCAGAAAGTATTCATACCCCTTGACATATTCCACACTTAATCCACACTTATTCCACACTTACTCCACAGCCTGAATTCAGTAGGGATTACATTTATTTTTTCTCACCCATCTACACACAATAACCCATAATGACAAAGTGGAAACATGTTTTTAGAAGGTTTTTAAAAAATGTATTGAAAATTAAATATAGAAATATCTCATTTATATACAGTAAATATTCACACCCCTGAGTCAATACTTTGTAGAATCACATTTGCTATTGATTACAGTCACGAGTCTTTCTGGGTAAGTCTCTTAAGATCTTTCCACACCTATAATAATAATAATATATGCCATTTAGCAGACGCTTTTATCCAAAGCGACTTACAGTCATGTGTGCATACATTCTACGTATGGGTGGTCCCGGGAATCGAACCCACTACCCTGGCGTTACAAGCGCCATGCTCTACCAACTGAGCTGCAGAAGGACCACCTGGATTGTGCAACATTTGTTGGTCATTGCTAGGCAACTATTTTCAGGCCTTGCCATAGATTTTCAACCAGATTTAAGTGATAAATGTAACACGGCTACACAGGAACATTCACTGTCTTCTTGGTATGCAACTCCAGTGTAGATTTCGCCTTATGTTTTAGCTTATTGTCCTGGCGAAAGCTGATTTCATATCCTGATGTCTGCTGGAAAACAGACTGAACCAAGTTTTCCTCTAGGATTTTGCCTCTGAAAGACTCCCCAGTCCTTAATGATTACAAGCATACATAATGCAGCCACCATTATTCTTGAAAATATGGAGAGTGGTACTCAGTAATGTGTTGTATTGGATTTGCCCCAAACAGACACTTTGTATTCAGAACAAAACATGAATTGCTTTGCCACATTTATTGAAGCATTACTTTAGTGCCTTGTTGCAAACAACATGTTTCGAAATATTTTTTATTCTGTGCCTGTTTCCTTCTTTTCACTCTGTCAATTAGGTTCGTATTGTGGAGTAAATACAATGTTGTTGATCCCTCCTCGGTGTTCTCCTATCACATTAAACTCCGTGTCACGCCCTGGCCTTAGTTATCTTTGTTTTCTTTATTATTTTGGTTAGGTCAGGGTGTGACATGGGGGATTTATGTGTTTTGTCTGGTCGAGGGGTTTTGTATGTTTATGGGGCTGTTTCCTTTCTCTGTAGTTGTGTACGTCTAAGGTTGCCTAGATTGGTTCTCAGTTAGAGGCAGCTGTCTGTCGTTGTCTCTGATTGGGAACCATATTTAGGCAGCCATGTTCTTTGGGTATTCTGTGGGTGATTGTTTCCTGTCTTTGTGTTCTCTGCACCAGATAGGATTGTTTCGGGTTTTGCCACGTTTGTTGTTTTGTAATTGTGTTCATGTTTAGTTTCTCTTATTAACAACCATGAACTCTAACCACGCTGCATTTTGGTCCTCCTCTCTTTTGACGGAAGAAAAACGTTACTGAATTACCCACCACAAAAGGACCGAGCGGCATGGTAACAGGCAGCAGCAGGAGAGGCGCTGGTATGAGGAGGCAGCACGGCGGCGCGGATGGAAGCCCGAGAGACAGCCCAAAAAATGTCTTGGGGGGTGGCACAGGGAGAGTGTGGCAGAGTCAGGAGTCAGACCTGAGCCAACTCCCCCTGTTTACCGTGAGGAGCCAAGGATGGAATCAGAGCAGTCTGTGAAGTTGAGGTGTGCGTCTGAGAATGTGGAGGAGTTATTGGACAAATTGGAGGAGAGTGAATGGAGAGAGCTGTTGGTTTGGCGTAGTATGCACGGCATTCACCCTGAGGAGCGTGTTAGCTGTCTGATGCCATGTGTCAGTTCCTAGTACTCATCCTGAAACATGTGTTAAAGCTCCGAAACAATTGATGCCGGCTATACACACAAGGTCTCCAGAGTACCTTCACAACCCGGGGTGTTCTGTTCCTGCTCCCCGCACTCGCTCTGAGGTATGTGTCCTCGGCCCAGTATCACCAGTGCCGGCACCCCGCACCAGGCTTCCTGTGCATGTCTAGAGCCCAGTACTCCCTGTTCCTCCTTCGCGCACTCGCCCTGAGGTGCGTGTCCTCGGCCCAGTACCACCAGTGCCGGCACCACGCACCAGGCCTACAGTGCGCCTCACCTGTCCAGAGCTGCTAGAGTCTCCCGCCTGTCCAGAGCTGCTAGAGTATTTGTCACATACACATGGTTAGCAGATGTTAATGTGAGCGTAGCGAAATGCTTGTGCTTCTAGTTCCGACAATGCAGTAATAACCAACAAGTAATCTAGCTAACAATTCCAAAACTACTACCTTATAGACACAAGTGTAAGGGGATAAAGAATATTTACATAAAGATATATGAATGAGTGATGGTACAGAGCGGCATAGGCGAGATACAGTAGATGGTATTGAGTGCAGTATATACATATGAGATGAGTATGTAAACAAAGTGGCATAGTTAAAGTGGCTAGTGATACATGTATTACATAAGGATGCAGTAGATGATATAGAGTACAGTATATACGTATACATATGAGATGAATAATGTAGGGTATGTAAACATTATATTAGGTAGCATTGTTTAAAGTGGCTAGTGATATATTTTACATCATTTCCCATCAATTCCCATTATAAAATTAGCTGGAGTTGAGTCAGTGTGTTGGCAGCAGCCACTCAATGTTAGTGGTGGCTGTTTAACAGTCTGATGACCTTGAGATAGAAGCTGTTTTTCAGTCTCTCGGTCCCAGCTTTGATGCACCTGTACTGACCTCGCATTCTGGATGATAGCATGGGGTGAACAGGCAGTGGCTCGGGTGGTTGTTGTCCTTGATGATGTTTATGGCCTTCCTGTGACATCGGGTGGTGTAGGTGTCCTGGAGGGCAGGTAGTTTGCCCCCGGTGATGCGTTGTGCAGACCTCACTACCCTCTGGAGAGCCTTACGGTTGTGGGTGGAGCAGTTGCCATACCAGGCGGTGATACAGCCCGCCAGGATGCTCTCGATTGTGCATCTGTAGAAGTTTGTGAGTGCTTTTGGTGACAAGCCGAATTTCTTCAGCCTCCTGAGGTTGAAGAGGCGCTGCTGCGCCTTCTTCACGATGCTGTCTGTGTGGGTGGACCAATTCAGTTTGTCTGTGATGTGTACGCCAAGGAACTTGTTCCATCGATGTGGATAGGGGGGTGTTCCCTCTGCTGTTTCCTGAAGTCCACAATCATCTCCTTAGTTTTGTTGACGTTGAGTGTGAGGTTATTTTCCTGACACCACACTCCGAGGGCCCTCACCTCCTCCCTGTTGGCCGTCTCGTCGTTGTTGGTAATCAAGCCTACCACTGTTGTGTCGTCCGCAAACTTGATGATTGAGTTGGAGGCGTGCGTGGCCACGCAGTTGTGGGTGAACAGGGAGTACAGGAGAGGGCTCAGAACGCACCCTTGTGGGGCCCCAGTGTTGAGGATGAGCGGGGTGGAGATGTTGTTGCCTACCCTCACCACCTGGGGGCGGCCCGTCAGGAAGTCCAGTACCCAGTTGCACAGGGCGGGGTCGAGACCCAGGGTCTCGAGCTTGATGACGAGCTTGGAGGGCACTATGGTGTTAAATGCCGAGCTGTAGTCGATGAACAGCATTTTCACATTGGTATTCCTCTTGTCCAGATGGGTTAGGGCAGTGTGCAGTGTGGTTGAGATTGCATCGTCTGTGGACCTATTTGGGCGGTAAGCAAATTGGAGTGGGTCTAGGGTGTCAGGTAGGGTGGAGGTGATATGGTCCTTGACTAGTCTCTCAAAGCACTTCATGATGACGGAAGTGAGTGCTACGGGGCGGTAGTCGTTTAGCTCAGTTACCTTAGCTTTCTTGGGAACAGGAACAATGGTGGCCCTCTTGAAGCATGTGGGAACAACAGACTGGGATAGGGATTGATTGAATATGTCCGTAAACACACCAGCCAGCTGGTCTGCCCATGCTCTGAGGGCGCGGCTGGAGATGCCGTCTGGGCCTGCAGCCTTGCGAAGGTTGACACGTTTAAATGTTTTCCTCACGTCGGCTGCAGTGAAGGAGAGTCTGCATGTTTTCGTTGCGGACCATGTCAGTGGCACTGTATTGTCCTCAAAGCGGGCAAAAAAGTTATTTTGTCTGCCTGGGAGCAAGACATCTTGGTCCGTAACGGGGCTGGTTTTCTTTTTGTAATCCGTGATTGACTGTAGACCCTGCCAGCTACCTCTTGTGTCTGAGCCGTTGAATTGAGATTCTATTTTGTCTCTATAATGACGCTTAGCTTGTTTGATTGCCTTGGGGAGGGAATAGTTACACTGTTTATATTCGGTCATGTTTCCGGTCACCTTGCCCTGATTAAAAGCAGTAGTTTGCGCTTTCAGTTTCACACGAATGCTGCCATCAATCCACGGTTTCTGGTTTGGGAATGTTTTAATCGTTGCTATGGGAAGAACATCTTCAACGCACGTTTTAATGAACTCGCTCACCGAATCAGCGTATTCGTCAATGTTGTTGTCTGACGCAATACGAAACATATCCCAGTCCACGTGATGGAAGCAGTCTTGGGGTGTGGAATCAGATTGGTCGGACCAGCGTTGAACAGACCTCAGCACGGGAGCTTCTTGTTTTAGTTTCTGTCTGTAGGCAGGGATCAACAAAATGGAGTCGTGGTCAGCTTTTCCAAAAGAAGAGCGGGGCAGGGCCTTGTGTCGCGGAAGTTGGAATAGCAATGTTCCAAGGTTTTCCAGCCCTGGTTGCGCAATCGATATGCTGATAAAATTTAGGGAGTCTTGTTTTCAGATTAGACTTGTTAAAATCCCCAGCTACAATGAATGCAGCCTCCGGATGTATGGATTCCAGTTTGCAAAGAGTCAAATAAAGTTCGTTCAGAGCCATCGATGTGTCTGCTTGGGGGGGAATATATACAGCTGTGATTATAATCGAAGAGAAGTCCCTTGGTAGATAATGCGGTCGACATTTGATTGTGAGGAATTCTAAATCAGGTGAACAGAAGGACTTGAGTTCCTGTATGTTGTTGTGGCCACACCACGTCACGTTAACCATGAAGCATACGTCCCCGCCCCTCTTCTTACCAGAAAGATGTTTGTTTCTGTCTGCGCGATGCGTGGAGAAACCAGCTGGCTGCACCGACTCCGATAGCGTCTCTCCAGTGAGCCATGTTTCCGTGATGAGATGAGATTGTCAATTGAGGGAATATTGTGGTTCCCACCAACCCAGCAGATCTCTCAATTATCAAATGTGAAGACGTTAAAGGACGTTTTTTATTTGTTCTTTTGTCACGTTCTTTCAAAATCGAACCCAGAAGCAGACCAGAACAACGAGAGTAGGAAGAAGGTGAGTATTTATTTACAAGTGAATGTGAATGGGTAGATATATCCAGGTGGCGTAGCGGGCAGCGGTGGTGAGTTGATGGGAGTCAATAGGTGGATCCAATGGGGTAGCGGAATCCTCCGACGACCAGGCGGGAATGGGGTAAATGATCCGGGTGAGTAACTGAAGACAGAACAAATGGGGGTAAGTTTAAGATAAGCAATACGTAAAAAACAACAAAACAAATTCTATCCAACTTGAGGCTGATACTATGGCACAACATACTGTTCATGGCTAACGATCCAGCAGGGAATGGATGTCAGGTCAGAGCTTTTGAAGGGGAGAGGTGATGATCAGGACAGGTGTGCAGATTACTGATGGGATACAGGTGCGGGTGAACATCGATCTCCCAACAAGCTAATTCGCCCGGCAACCAGACAGGGTGCGTTCCAGGAAACATAGGCAAACACAGACTCAGGAAGCGGGATTCGTGACATCTTTCAAGGTTTTTCCTAAAAACACAATACAATGAGAGATTGTGTTTTTGGTGAATGTGTGGTATTTGGGAGCATATCGGTAATACCTTTGAATATTGGTTAATCATGATTTTATTTGACTTTATTAGATGGAAAACTGTGTATAACGTTCTGTCCTTAACTGCATCATTTACTTTACGAGTATTTAAACACCCCTGTGGTGGTACATATCCTTCCTTTAAGTTAACTTTAAAGCTAGAATCCTTAGTTGCCACCTCTGTTTTTGGACTTATAAATGAATAATATATACTGTATATATATATTTTTGCAATTTGCAATTGCGTGTGTGTGTGTGTGTGTGTGTGTGTGTGTGTGTGTGTGTGTGTGTGTGTGTGTGTGTGTGTGTGTGTGTGTGTGTGTGTGTGTGTGTTGGTTTGTTTGGGTGTGTGTGTGTATATATGTACAGTACTCATTGATTCTCAAAGAATATAACTTATAAATGGTTCATGAGTTTAGTTCAACTAAACTACCCCATCAGAACCCCAAATATAAGCTTGTTTTACTCCAATGTTTGTAAACAAAGTAAATGTAAACAAACACTGTATAGCCTCAAAACATGATTCAAACTATAATGGTGGTATCATGGATGGTCAGTCCTCACATCCGTAGTTCTGTCTTGTAACGGCTCTCTTCTATCTCCTCCTCTGACGAAGAGGTAGAACAAGGATCGGACCAACATGCAGCTTGATGATGATTCATAATATTTTAATGAAGGAAAACCTCTACATACAGAAACTACAAAAATAACGAAATGAAATAATGAAAACCGAAACAGCCCTTTCTGGTGCAAACACAGAGACAGGGAATATCACCCACGAAACACTCACAGAATATGGCTGCCTAAATATGGTTCCCAATCAGAGACAACGAATATCACCTGACTCTGATTGAGAACCGCCTCAGGCAGCCATAGACTACGTAGACACCCCACCAAAACTCCTAAGACAAAAACACACCACAATAACCCATGTCACACCCTGGCCTGACCAAATAAATGAAGAAAACACAAAATACTAAGACCAAGGCGTGACATGTCTATTTAAGAGTTGTTACATTTCTTCAGGCCCATCCCTCAGGTTATGACCAAAACAGAGGCGGGGTTTCAATTCAGGACGCTAAAAACTAAATAACTTTAAAAATAACTTCAAATGTTAATTAATATACTATGTCTGGTTGGGGAGGGAAGAGGACAATCTGAAATAGGGTGGTTGGGGTTCAACGACAAATTGAATCCAATCTGAAAATAAAAATGAATGAATATACGCTGGTCCTCTATATCAGTTGGTAGAGCATGAAGCTTCCAACGACAGGGTTTGATTCCCGGGACTACCCATACAGAAAATGTCTGCACGCATGACTGTAAGTCGCTTTGGATAAAATAGTCTGCTAAATGGCATATTATATTATATATTGCAAAACTAAAAATAAATATATCCCATGCAATGGTAAAAGTGCTGTTCCTAATAAAGATTTGTTTTTGGGTTGGAATGATGCGTATTAGAGTGTTCCTAAATATTTATACAAGTTAAGTTTCAAATCAATGAGAGACTGTCACGCCTTGGTCATTGTATTTTGTGTTTTTGTTATATATTTGTTCAGGCCAGGGTGTGACATGGGTTTATTGTGTTGTCGTATTGGGGTTTTTGTAGGCATTGGGATTGTGGTTGATTAGGGGTGTGTCTAGTATAGGCTTGGCTGCCTGAGGCGGTTCTCAATCAGAGTCAGGTGACTCTTGTTGTCTCTGATGGGGAACCGTATTTAGGTAGCCTGGGTTTCACTTTGTATTTCGGGGATGATTGTTCTTGTCTCTGTGTAGTTTCACCAGATAGGCTGTAATTAGGTTTCACGTTCCGTTTTGTTGTTTTGTATTTGTGTCAGTTATTTCATGTACCGCGATTCATTCATTAAAGACATGAGTAAACACCACGCTGCATTTCGGTCCGACTCTCTTTCAACAAACGAAGAACGCAGTTACAGAGACTTATATTATTATTATTATATTATAACCTTTTGTGACCTCCAAGTTGTTGATTCCATTAAGGACCAACTCCAGGGAATAAAAACTCATAAGAGGAAGGGGGTAATTATTTTCTTAATAAGGCGGAAATGGATTTCTTAAGTCACCATTAAATGGAAGTGTGTAAATAAATGACACATAGCAGGACCTTTCAATCTGTTTTTCAAGACTACACATGGACGTTCATTACTTGACTGATGTTGTATTGAGTTGGCTCTCTTCCTGTATCTCTCACACAGAGAATACTATATCTGTATTACAACAACAACAACAAACATCCGTTGACATGACAACAGATTTGCTTATTATCCAGAGTGCTCATCTATTATTAGCTTCACAAAATGTGATGCCGTTGTTCATATTGTTAATGCTTTCCTATGACATATGTTATAATGCCCTAAGTAGCTGTTATAAAGGCTTTATTGAATGCCTAAAAACAGTGTCATAGGAGGACGAAATGTTTTCCTCACAGAACAAAGTAGAAGGTGGATTGATAATACATTTTTCTGATTGTTTAATGTCAAATCTTGTGATATTAGATTGTGAATAATTATTCATGTTAATCAGTTGGAGCTGCAGAACAAATTCACGTGATTTTGTAGGAAAAGATAATACAGCATCAGGGCCGACAATATTACACAGTCTCAGATTAGTAGGATTGCTGATCTAGGATCAGGTTCCCACTGTCCATATAATCTCTTTTCATTATGATCTAAATGGGGGAAAAATGATGCTAGATCAGCAGTCCAACTCAGATACTTTATGAATATCAGACATTTGGTCAACATGACCCAGATAAGGACCTTCTCTTCTGCTGCTCTCATACCAACTCCCTTTAGGAATAATTATTTGGGATGCAGCCTCAAATATGGGTTTGCAGTTAAATTATTAAGGTCTTGGCAGTTCGCAAAACAAATCCGAAAATATTAACATGTCAAACAAACGCTGGAGATGATTTTTACTTGTTAGGTCAAGTTCTGCAATTCATTAAAACACCTTTTTGATGTCAAATAAACCAAGCTGTAGACCTACATTATGTCCACCATGTCTATTTTATGTCCATTATGTCCACTAAGTCAATTCCAATAAAAAGCCAATAGGGGAAAGAAAAGGGAATAAAGTGTCATTCTTCATGCCATGATATGGGGAGGCAGGTAGCTGAGTGGTTAAGCATTGGACTAGTAACCGGAAGGTTTCTAAATCAAATCCCTGAGCTGACAAGGTACTAATCTGTTGTTCTGCCCCTGAACAAGGTAGTTAACCCACTGTTCCTAAGCTGCCATTGAAAATAAGAATTTGTTCTTAACTGACTTGCCTAGTAAAATTAAAATAAATATCATTGTGGTCACCTAATCATCCCCAGCTTAACTATTCTCCAGGTCATGACTGTAAGTGAAACTTAAGGTTTAAATAAATAAAAAAGTTTATTTTCTGGGATCCACTCATTTCACTCCAAGTGTAACGGCAAAGCAACTTATTCAAGTGTAGAAACACTGTACTTTGGCAACTCAGTCACGAGTCAAGGTCATGTCCATAGCATGACTTCGTTGTAAATCATTCTGCCAGTCTGCCATGCACAAGCAGAGGAAATGACTATCAGTGGTGATGTGTGCTGTCACCCAGAACCAAACCACCATGATCTCCAGGCTTCAAGATATTGCAATTGGAGGATGTGTGCTATGCTCTCCCTGGAGACTTCCTAGTGCAGGGGTTTACCGATTTAGCGAGGCATTGTAGGAAGTCACTGTGCGGGTGGCAGTGGTTCTGTCTAAATCTAAATAAGAGGCTGGCAACATACAGCTTGATGTTTGTTTACACTAACAGCCATTCAAACCCCATTGTTATGAAACCCAGGTCGTCTTTAGGCATGACAGCAACTCCATCTAACTCAGAGGCTGTCTAAAAAGACTTGGCTTGTGTCTATGTTGCTTGTGTACAAACTGAGGCTGCTTTGAACTCCACTGAATGGCTGAGGAGAAGATGGAGCAATCCAGCGATAGATTGAATAATCAATCTGTTATTGATATGTGGCTGTCTGGTTGACAATTAATTAGACTGCTGTGCTCGTGAAACATGATTTGGGGGTAGTTAATTTTTCATGGCTCCAAAACTTTATGGTTATATCATTAAAATATATTCTGAAGAGAATGTAATCAAAACACATTTGCAAGTTAAATTTAAGAGAAATCATTGGAGCACACATGAACAAAAGAGGCAATATATCAGAATAAATGTGGCATCTTAGACTGTAGCAGAAAGGAAGGGAACTTGTTGCAAACTAAATATGCTACGCACTCTAATAATAATAATAATGATCATCATTTATTTAACATCTAGCGGTTTTCATTACAGAAATATTCTCAAAGTATCTGGTGCTTTTGATGCCTTGAGAATGTTTCTTCTTCTTCATCACTTAGCCAGCACAGTTCTTCGTCTAGGTCCTTAAAGAGAGAGCTATTATACACTGAACAAAAATATACACGCAACATGTAAAGTGTTGGTCCCATGTTTCATGAGCTGAAATAAAAGATCCCAGAAATTTTCCATGAGCACAAATAGCTTATTTCTCTAGAATTTTGTTTACATCACTGTTGGTGAGAATGTATCCTTTTCCAAGATAATCCACCCACCTGAAAGGTGTGGCATATTAAGAAGCTGATTAAGCATAATGTTCATTACACAGGTGCACCTTGTGCTGGGGACAATAAAAGGACACCAAAATGCCACAGATGTCTCAAGTTTTGAGGGAACGTGCAATTGGCATGCTGACTGCAGAAGTGTCTACCAGATCGTCCTTGCCCAGTCATGTGAAATCCATAGATTAAGGACTAATGAATTTATTTCAATTGACTGATTTCCTTATACAAACTGTAACTCAGTAAAAGTGTTGAAATTGTTGAATGCTATTGTTCAGTATAGAATGCAAGGATTTAAGAGAATACACCTGGAATTGTCCGGTCTAATCTATGAGCGGTGAAGAATGGGGTTTTCTCTTTGTTACTTTCATGTTTTATACACATTCTCCCTAGATAACCTACATTCCAGACGCCTGTTTTAGTCTTTAAAATTGTAGTTATTTCTTTTGTTGGGGAGCCTGTATAGCTGAGAGAGACCTTTGATTTTTACCCAACAACTACACAGCCTCCCCGGAGACACGAGCACATGCTACCACAGAGTGGGAGTGTTAGAGCAGGGAGCACTTCGTTTTCCTTGTCATTCAGAGTATAATGGGGAAAATCTGACATGCAAAAAAATGAAGAGATGTGAAACTACTCTGGGTTTCTCTCAGGGGGGGTCTCTGGAAGAAAATGTGAGGATTGAACTACGGGGTAACTGTCAAGAGGGACCTATACCAACTCTCAGTAATAATGGAAGAAACTGTCACTGGGGAGGCTTTGGTAAACCAACTGTATATTACAACTAGAGAGAGAAAAACAAGAAGTAGAATAACAGGTTAAATCAGAGAGAGGGAAGATTGGTCATTTCTCCTGAGGCACCTTCAGGGAGGAGTATCAAGACTACAACCGGGGCTTCCATTGTGGTTATAGACTACAACCAAGGTCCCTATTGTGGTTATAGACTACAACCCAGGCTTCCATTGTGGTTATCGACTACAACCCAGGCTTCCAATGTTTTTGACTACCGATATATGCATCAGATTGAATGCACTTTATAGTGAATAATCACAAAATGGTTGCATTCACCTACTACTGACTGCTCTAAATGTTGACGAACATTATCTATACGCAGTGATCACCCCCCACTGGGTATACACTGGTTGAATCAACGTTGTTTCCAAGCAATTGATGTCTGTGCCCCTGTGGGCAGCGTAGGGTCCCAGTGACCTTTCGGTTTGTTACATCACACGCAGCTCATTGTGTCATCCACCAACTGATGACTTAACTGGTAACGCTGAAATAACCACTAATTACCACTATTGCCATCAGTTTGTCTTCAGATGCAGAATTCTCAGTCTATTCATCTTTACTGTATTTTAGTAGCTCCATGAGACAGCGCTAGGATTTCCCATGGAACTATAGCTCTGCTGGCCATGGTCATTACCTAACGCTCTCCTCCTATCAGCTCCGCTCAAAACGACCCCTGGGGGGAAACCTTTAATCCTGCTGATAGATAGAACAATTACACTCAATCACCCACGTCCCCTTTAAACTGTTCCTGAGGCACTTTCACAGGGCCTGTACGCCAACGATTAAACTGGGCATAGCCCTTTTCAGCTATGCCATGATACCCTCAACTGCCAAGGTCTGTCATCATGATTAGGGAGGAAGCTACTTTCTCTCAAATGTTAATTGAATTAGAAAAAGGTGTTTGGAGTCATGAAAAACTCTAGTCTTAATGTGTGTGTGATGGTTCGATGTAGCTCTGTGAGGAGGGAGGAGGATTTAATTTGATTTGAATGTGGAGAACATTAAGTAGATGGCCATGTTGAGTTACTCTATCTCCTCTTTCCCTCTCACCATCACCATTTCCAAATGAAATTAAGAGGATGAACACCGACAATGAGGAACATAAAGAACAAATGATGCTTTTATTACTATCCACTGTGATGCTTGAAATGCTCTTCTGTTCATTAGGGGTCCATGGCATGAACATATATAGTGAGTGGGACAGGAAAAGAAAGAGCAGTTAAATATTTTACATTGCGATGCAGTGAATCATTAGGTTTACACATAGCTTAGCTGCAGGAGTTTAAACTGTAACACTACGAAAATTGCAACTGTTTTGAAGAAAACGGTTGGCCTCTTTTTCAGCGCTAGACCACAAAATGAAAAACTGTGTTGTGCTGAAACAGCAAAAATATAAATAAAGGTCAGGCAGCAATTTAAACTCTTCCAAATTCCATTCTCAGTGAGAATAATAAAATGAGAGAGAACATATACAGGTGTAGGATCTTAATTTGACCTGTTCTGTCACAGCAAAATAATCCTGCATCATGCAGGATTTGAACGTTTACTCCATAATGTTGCTTGGTTACGCTATTAGCTGGCCAAAAGTAAGCTACATGAAAAGTGCAATACTGTTAATAAAGGGATTTTCCGATACTTTTGTATGCTATTGGTCATTAGTTCTGAAAGTAACGCCCACGAGCCAAAAGTGGTCCCCAAAAAATGGTGTAGTACATCACATGAAGTATGTGCAGATATGTGCACCACGTCATCAGTCTCTATCTCGCTCTAGGTGTGATTCTTGCTAGTTCAAATCAAATCAAATCAAATGTATTTATATAGCACTTCTTACATCAGCTGATATCTCAAAGTGCTGTACAGAAACCCAGTCTAAAACTCCAAACAACAAACAATGCAGGTGTAGAAGCATGGTGGCTAGGAAAAACTCCCTAGAAAGGCCAAAACCTAGGAAGAAACAAGGCTGTGAGGGGTGGCCAGTCCTCTTCTGGCTTTGCCAGGTGGAGATGATAACAGAACATGGCCAAGATGTTCAAATGTTCATAAATGACCAGCATGGTGGAACTGGAATTCCTAGGGGGCTGGCCCATGTGGGGGAAAATGGTGCAGCACAGCTTCCATGAAAAGCTTTCAAACTAGGGATGGCAAATTAACGTAAAACAGTAATTCTGCTCATAGATTATGCATGTATGAACAACACATTGACACATCCAGACCAAAGGTTTAAAAAATACTCACTTGTCGCCAAAGTTCCGTAGCATGTTTTTAATGTAACCCTATGTTAACGTGGGTTTTCGGTGAATTTATGTAAATCACAAAGATCATTTGCGTTTCCAGCGGTGCAAGAAAATTCTCAGCAACAAAAGAGTGATCAAATTAGAATTATTTTTTCTTTAGCAAAGCCATCAGTGTCCCCATGGAGATGCTATCTGTCAACAGGTGTCATGTATCACACTGACTCTTCAAAAGACCCTCTCTCCGCTTTTTACTTAAAACGTGTGTCTCCCCGACTCCAGAGCTTTGTACCTGGGGCGGCAGGTAGCCTAGTGGTTAGAGTGGAGGGGCGGCAGGTAGCCTAGTGGTTAGAGTGGAGGGGCGGCAGGTAGCCTAGTGGTTAGAGTGGAGGGGCGGCAGGTAGCCTAGTGGTTAGAGTGGAGGGGCGGCAGGTAGCCTAGTGGTTAGAGTGGAGGGGCGGCAGGTAGCCTAGTGGTTAGAGTGGAGGGGCGGCAGGTAGCCTAGTGGTTAGAGTGGAGGGGCGGCAGGTAGCCTAGTGGTTAGAGTGGAGGGGCGGCAGGTAGCCTAGTGGTTAGAGTGGAGGGGCGGCAGGTAGCCTAGTGGTTAGAGTGGAGGGGCGGTAGGTAGCCTAGTGGTTAGAGTGGAGGGGCGGCAGGTAGCCTAGTGGTTAGAGTGGAGGGGCGGTAGGTAGCCTAGTGGTTAGAGCGTTGGGCCAGGAACCAAAAGATTGCTAAATCGAATCCCCGAGCTGACAAGGTGAAAATCTGTCATTTTGTCCCTGAACAAGGCAATTAACCCACTGTTCCTAGGCCGTCGTTGTAAATAAAAATTTAATAATATACTTAATTTTTGGTGTGCTTTCAGATCAAAGCTCAACTAGGCTCCAAGGAGATGTTGTCTGAAGAGCTCAGGGAGCCTTAATCAGTTGGCTAAGGTAGCAACACCTCCACAGATCATTCAACATAGGCCTACAACCTCATATGGTGGTTGTCTGTATGTCTTCTCACCACAGAAATATGTAACTTCACAGGTCCTTTATAAAACATTAATTAACAACCTGATTATCTAAAGTGTAACAATTTATAAAGTTATAAAAAAAATCACCATCTGAGCAAAGCATTATTCCTGTATTATGTGAAATATAGTAAATGATCACAGTGTTTCAAAATGACCGTTTGTAATACGCATCACAGTTTCCTTGCATAACCCCATGAGGAAAACAATATCTAAAGGTCAACTGTTTATTTCCACCGACACTCCCTGTCAGTGTATTTGACAACGATCAAAGCAGTACTTCAATCAATGTCAAAATGAACTTGACTAAAATCTAGCTGGAAGACACCTAACTAATATTAATCGCTTGCCATGTCAGCAACAACCAGATTTCAATTAAGAGGGTAGATCTCAATCACCAAGGGACTAAAAGCAGGCCAGTAGTACAACGCCTCAGGGTTCTGGCACACTTCACTCTGTTACATGCATGGATTTCCCTCTACCTGTCCCCAACAGCCATTTGGAATCCATTTGGTTCTATTTTCTACCGATACAAGTGTTCAAGGGAAATCAATAAAATTTTAACGATGTGGGCTTGAGCATAACTTGACCAAGTGTGTGTGTGTGTGTGTGTGTTTGTTTCAGTGTGTGTGTGTGTGTGTGTGTGTGTGTTTCAGTGTGTGTGTGTGTGTGTGTGTGTGTGTTTCAGTGTGTGTGTGTGTGTGTGTGTGTGTGTGTGTGTGTGTTTCAGTGTGTGTGTGTTTCAGTGTTTGTGTGTGTGTGTGTGTTTCAGTGTGTGTGTGTTTCAGTGTGTGTGTTTCAGTGTGTGTGTGTGTTTCAGTGTGTGTGTGTGTTTCAGTGTGTGTGTGTGTGTGTGTGTGTGTGTGTGTGTGTGTGTGTGTGTGTGTGTGTGTGTGTGTGTTTCAGTGTGTGTGTGTGTGTGTGTGTGTGTGTGTGTGTGTGTGTGTGTGTGTGTGTGTGTGTGTGTGTGTGTGTGTGTGTGTGTGTGTGTGTGTGTGTGTTTCTGTGTTTGTGTGTGTGTTTCTGTGTGTGTGTGTGTGTGTGTTTCTGTGTGTGTGTGTTTCAGTGTGTGTGTGTGTGTGTGTTTGTTTCAGTGTGTGTGTGTGTGTGTGTGTGTGTGTGTGTGTGTGTTTCAGTGTGTGTGTGTGTGTTTCAGTGTGTGTGTGTGTGTGTGTGTGTGTGTGTGTTTCAGTGTGTGTGTTTCAGTGTTTGTGTGTGTGTGTGTTTCTGTGTGTGTGTGTTTCAGTGTGTGTGTGTTTCAGTGTGTGTGTGTTTCAGTGTGTGTGTGTTTCAGTGTGTGTGTGTGTTTCAGTGTGTGTGTGTGTGTGTGTGTGTGTGTGTGTGTGTGTGTGTGTGTTTCAGTGTGTGTGTGTGTGTGTGTGTGTGTGTGTGTGTGTGTGTGTGTGTGTGTGTGTGTGTGTGTGTGTGTGTGTGTGTGTGTGTGTGTGTGTGTGTGTGTGTGTGTGTGTTTCTGTGTGTGTGTGTGTGTTTCAGTGTGTGTGTTTCTGTGTGTGTCTCTGTGTGTGTGTGTGTTTCAGTGTGTGTGTGTGTGTGTGTGTGTGTGTTTCAGTGTGTGTGTGTGTGTGTGTGTGTGTGTGTGTGTGTGTTTCAGTGTGTGTGTTTCAGTGTGTGTGTGTGTGTATGTTTAAGCCAACTGCTCTAAGTTCTTGTAAATGTATGTTTCCTGTGCGCTAACACCCATTGAATGACTTAATCCTGTGAAATTTGAATCATGCACATATAACATGTTCTATTAGTTCAGGTTAATTCAATTATGAGAGCTTGATAACTATAGTACTTTTATAGTTGTCTTTCTGCTACGATAGAGTTATATCACATATTAGACCTTTAAAGAAATGCTGTTTTGAGAAATACGAAGTAGTTGGAGCAATCAGGAGCATGGATGGTTCCTTCAAGACTTTATTAAAGAACCTGGCGTTATGAACACGGAATTATCCGGCGATGTCATGCATGACGTAACGCATACAAATTAGGAGCAAGGGTGAAAAGTCACCAGAAATTTCCTTTAAAAAGTTTGTTTAAATCTATGTTTATGGATTGATGAAAACTGTGTGGATTAGACTAGACGACTAGGTCAACGTTGTGATACTAGGCTGAATTGTGAAAATATTATTGGGTATCTACTTGGGATTTCTAAAAAGGAGCCAGGTCTTTGCTTCCTTACTCTTTTCTATTCCTGGATAAAATGGTTGCCAAGGAAAAGAGTGGGCTGTTTGTCCAAATGGGGCTTTTCAACCTGGATGGCTTTGGATTGGTTAATTCCTGCCGACCGTGATGTGTGCCAGTGTGACTGTGATGACCCTGGTCTCTGCCAGGTTGGCATGGAATTATGAGGCAAGGATGATTGGACGGTGGTAGGTTCTGAAGCTAATGGGATTGGCTGCGAAGGACCTATAGTGTCTGTTTATGGAGTGGCTGATTGGCTGTTTTGGACGTAGACCGCAGGACCCCAGAGAGACTGTAAAGAGGTCATCCAGCGCCTTGCCTGTTTTCTGGTTAGAGCCCAAGAATGTGTGTATGTTTGTATGTGTCTGTCTATTGTAAAGGATGCCATGCCACCTGGTAGACTGCCATAATGACTGTGGGCTGATTATGCTGCCAGTTCAGGGGGTCAGCTACAGAGCACTGCTTCACTGAAATCACTTTAATGGTCTCTGGCTGTCTGTTCCTCCAGTCATATACCATACTAGTCTGCTGTATTCATTAGGGCAAGGCACAGCGTCGCAAAACTGTTTGCAACGGAAAAGAAAAACAAGGGTATCTTATTGGACAAGTTCAGCTAGTCGCTCCCTGTTGCCTTCTGTTTGATGCCTAACACACCCCTGTGCTTTCACACTGAGAAGAGGAACAACCCTTTAACTCTAGTTTAAATTGACATACCCCACATTGATTGGACCAAAGCGACTGAGCGGGCATTTTGTTATTGAGAAATATGCTATCAAATCTTCCTGTAATCCATATACACCTCGTATGATATCACTCATCTCAGGAATAAATTAGATTTGCCATTCCTTCAAGCAACCATAAATAATGATAATGACTTGGCAGAGAGAGCTTTGAAGAAGGACCGACTTAGTGCATCCCAAATGGCACCCTATTCCCTATTGAGCACACTATTCCCAATGGGCCCTTGTCAAAGTAGTGCAGTGCAGAGGGAATAGGGTGTAGTTTGGGATTCAGGCTATTTCTTTCTGCGGAAGAAAGTGCCTTTGGAAATAAAAGAACATTAAATTAAGAATGTATCTTTCCTAAAGCAATTTGTGTTGCATTTCACTGGGTACAACAACAAAGAATTGCTCATTATATATTTCACGTTTTACGTTGCGTCTTTAGATTGCATTTAGTTTCCTTTTCTGATTAGTTTTTGTTCTAGGTTTAGCTCTATGATACAGTTCTTTAAATGGTATGCTAAAATACACGACATGACCAAAAGTATGTGGACACCTGCTCATCAAACATCTAATTTCAAAATCATGGGCATTAATATGGAGTTTGTTCCCTCTTTGCTGCTATAACAGCCTCCACTCTTCTGGGAAGGCGTTCCACTAGATGTTGGAACATTGCTGCTATAACAGCCTCCTCTCTTCTGGGAAGACTTTCCACTAGATGTTGGAACATTGCTGCTAATAACAGCCTCCACTCTTCTGGGAATGCTTTCCACTAGATGTTGGAACATTGCTGCGGGGGACTTGCCTCCATTCAGCCACAAGAGAATTAGTGAGGTAGGACACTGATGTTGGGTGATTAGGCCTGGCTCGCAGTTGGCGTTGCAATTCAACACAAAGGTGTTCTATGTGGTGGAGGTCAGGGCTCTGTGCAGGCCAGTCAAGTTATTCCACACTGATCTCGACAAACCATTTCTGTATGGACGTTGCTTTGTGCATTGGGGCATTGTCATGCTGAAACAGGAAAGGGCCTTCCCCAAACTGTTGCCACAAAGTTGAAAGCACAGAATTGTCCAGAATGTCATTAAAGGCTGCAGTGTTAAGATTTCCTTTCACTGGAACAGCTCCAGGCCATTATTCCTCCTCCACAAAACTTTCACCTTTGGCACTACGCATTGGCGCAGGTAACGTTCTCCTGCCAGATAGTCAAGCGTGATTCATCACTACGGAGAACACGTTTCCACTGCTCCAGAGTCCAATGGCGGCGCACTTTACACCACTCCAGCCGGCGCTTGGCGTTGCGAATGGTGATCTTAGGCTTGTGTGCAGCTTCTCGGCCATGGAAACCCATTTCATGAAGCTCCCGAAAAACACTTCCAGCGGCAGTTTGGAACTCGGTAGTGAGTGTTGCAACCGAGGTCAGATGATTTTACACGCTACGCGCTTCAGCACTCTGCAGTCTCGTTTTGTGAGCTTGTATGGCCTACCACTTCACGCCTGAGCCGTTGTTATTCCTAGACGTTTCCACTTCACAATAACAGCACATACAGTTGACTGGGGTACCTCTAGCAAGACAGAAATTTTAGCAACTGACTTGTTGTAAAGGTGACAGTGCCTCGTTGGAAGTCACTGAGCTCTTCAGTAAGGCCAATCCACTGCCAGCGTTTTAACCTATGGAGAGTCTATGGCTGTGCGCTTGATTTTATACACCTGTCAGCAAAGGGTGTGGCTGAAATAGCCGAATCCACTAATTTGAAAGGGTGTCCACAAACTTTTGTATATAGTGTACATTCCAGCGAGAATCCCCAGAATCAGTAGAACACAAGGAAGCATGTCATTGCATTCTCGATTCTAAAATCATACATTTCATAATGGGTCTAATCCCCGGTTAATTTTAGAATTCCACCACAGTCTCTCTGTGTCATTGTTACTTTGATGTACGTAGAGACAGGGCTTAGAAACAGGCAGCACGGTGTACTCAAGGGTTTACCTCTCCAATACTTTTTTATGGACTCTCTCCCATTCGACTAAGTGACATTTTCCCACTGTACAGCCAAGCCTGAAGTCTACCAAAACAAGCCTCTCCATCATAGCGTCTGCCTTTTCTCTACTGACTCACTCATTGCTAACACCACTCATACATCCCGAACGTTCTCATTTGACCGTGAATATTCTTCAAGGTATCCGGGAAGATTGTCCTTTTGGGAGCGTCTGAGATGAGTACTGAGGCCAATCCATCATGTTCAGGCAGCTGTCAGGCGCACAGGAAAAAAAACAATTAAAAGTTCCACACACAAGTTGAGCTCCACGGATAGTCATGGAAGCAGCCTCCGTGTTATTACGTCCCAAATGACACACTATTCCCTATATAGGGCATTACGTTTGACCAGAGACCTATGGGCACTGGTCAAAAGTAGAGCACTATGTGGTGGAATTATTATAATCAAAAGGAGAGACTTTTAGATTTCTTCAAAACAATCAAACTGTATTATTTATTTAGTGCAGTAATGGAGCTGGTCGGTAACCACCCCTGAAGGTGACCACGGAGAACTCAACCAGCTCAGAAATAACATGAAGACATGGCTAAAAGCCAATCAGACTAGTGAAAATAATCCCAAACTGTGTATTGCCGCTTTCCATGTTGTCTGTAGCTGGGGATGCGTGGAAACACTGTGTTGCTTTTATGTATTTTGTATTTGTTGCTTTTTGCGTGCTACATGTTGCTTGTTCTATGTTGCTCTGCGTGTTGCTCTGCGTGTTGCTCTGCGTGTGCTCACTGCTCCTTGATTGTCTGTATTGTTATTGTAATTGTTTTTAATAACCTGCCCGGGGACTGAAAATTAGCCAGATGGCTAAAACCGCCACTTGTACTGAAACGTTGATTAATGTCCCTGTAAAAATAAAATAAACTCAAACTGCAATCCACTTTAATGACAGGACATTGTTCCATGTAATGGAAACAGATTATAATGTTAGAGCACATTAACTTCCTGCTTAAATTCACTGCTGTTACCTAAACACCAAAACTCAGCAACATTAATCAGAAATGATCACTGAACGTTTCCGATTCAACTATTCAGACCTCTGCAAATGTCCCACTGAATCCCTTACAGCCCGATATATAGCCCAGCGAGCACGACTAACTCTTCTACTCTTACCAGTAAGAAAAAAATATAACCCATTCTCAAACAATGTTCTGCGCTTACCTCTATTGTAAGGTTAAAAACAAACTTTCTCTTCTCTTTCGGCTTCACACTTATGAAATGTCCAAGACTTTAAAAGTAACATGCAATGCGCCAAATTTATAAAATACATCTGTCAATCCATAAGAAGAAGAAAATACATTTCGGTGGGCACAGCTAATTACCTATCCGCTATTCTTCGAACTCATCAGATCTAGGTAACTGTCTCTTCGTTGATTCAGTTTTTTACAGTGCCTTGCAAAAGTATTCGGCCCCCTTGAACTTTGCGACCTTTTGCCACATTTCAGGCTTCAAACATGAAGATATAAAACTGTATTTTTTTGTGAAGAATCAACAACAAGTGGGACACAATCATGAAGTGGAACGACATTTATTGGATATTTCAAACTTTTTTAACAAATCAAAAAATGAAAAATTGGGCGTGCAAAATTATTCAGCCCCTTTACTTTCAGTGCAGCAAACTCTCTATAGAAGTTCAGTGAGGATCTCTGAATGATCCAATGTTGACCTAAATGACTAATGATGATAAATACAATCCACCTGTGTGTAATCAAGTCTCCGTATAAATGCACCTGCACTGTGATAGTCTCAGAGGTCTGTTAAAAGCGCAGAGAGCATCATGAAGAACAAGGAACACACCAGGCAGGTCCGAGATACTGTTGTGAAGAAGTTTAAAGCCGGATTTGGATACAAAAAGATTTCCCAAGCTTTAAACATCCCAAGGAGCATTGTGCAATCGATAATATTGAAATGGAGTATCAGACCACTGCAAATCTAACAATACCTGGCCATCCCTCTAAACTTTCAGCTCGTACAAGGAGAAGACTGATCAGAGATGCAGCCAAGAGACCTGAGACTGGGACGGAGATTTGTCTTCCAACAAGACAATGATCCAAAACATAAAGCAAAATCTACAATGGAATGGTTCAAAAATAAACATATCCAGGTGTTAGAATGGCCAAGTCAAAGTCCAGACCTGAATCCAATCGAGAATCTGTGGAAAGAACTGAAAACTGCTGTTCACAAATGCTCTCCATCCAACCTCACTGAGCTCAAGCTGTTTTGCAAGGAGGAATTGGTCTCTCGATGTGCAAAACTGATAGAGACATACCCCAAGCGACTTACAGCTGTAATCGCAGCAAAAGGTGGCGCTACAAAGTATTAACTTAAGGGGGCTGAATAATTTTGCACGCCTAATTTTTCAGTTTTTGATTTGTTAAAAGAGTTTGAAAAATCCAATAAATGTCGTTCCACTTCATGATTGTGTCCCACTTGTTGTTGATTCTTCACAAAAAAATACAGTTTTATATTTTTATGTTTGAAGCCTGAAATGTGGCAAAAGGTCGCAAAGTTCAAGGGGGCCGAATACTTTCGCAAGGCGCTGTAAATACGACTCCATTTTCAATGTTATTCAATGTTATTCCGGCAGACCATTTAGGCAACAGACAACGTATTGCATCGAAATCGCCTCGCTATTTATGTTGAATAAATTAGTGTGACAGTTTTCCTCCTCTTCTGAGGAGGAGTAGGAAAGATCAGACTAATGCGCAGTGTCCATATTTTAATGAAATAACCGAACACTGAATACAAAAGAACAAGACAAATAAATGAAAACCCGAAACAGTTCTTTATGGTAAAACACAGTCACAGAAAACAACTACCCATAAATCATAGTGGGAAAATGTCACGAACCTCGCTGAAGAGGGTGCCTCTTCCTGTTCGGGCGGGGCTCGGCGGTCGTCGTCACCGGCCTATTAGCTGCCATCGATTCCTTTTCCATTTGTGTTGGTTAGTGGTTAATTGGGTACACCTGTTTTGTATTAGGGTTTGTTTGTAGGGTATTTAAGGGCACTAGGCCCGCTGGGTATTTTATGCGGGCTTGTTTTTTGTTACTCTGTGTTTGATGGTGTGATTTGTTTTCTTATTCTTTATTCTCTGGTCTATTTTGTCCTGTTGTTTTGGACTGGCAACCTATATACGCCCTGTGTGTTGGCGTGATCATTTTCGGTTGCACCGGTGTAATAAATTTGATAAACGACAGAACCCTGCTCTCTGCGCCTGATTCCATCCACCACTCATAGTTATTCGTAACAGAAAACAGGCTGCCTAAGTATGGTTCTCAATCAGAGACAACGATAAACAGCTGCCTCTGATTGGGAACCATACCAGGCCAAACACAGAAATACAACATATAAACATAATAATAATAATAATAGAAATAATAATAATAATATAATAAACATAGAACAACACATAGAATGCCCACCCCAACTCACGTCCTGACCAAACTAAAAAAGGAACTATGGTCAGGACGTGACAATTAGCCAATTAGACGTTCAGTTTATATCTTAAACAAACACTGGCGGCCATATCTGTTAAAGGCAAAACATGCCAGTAGTTGAATTACAATCAGAAACACAGATTTTAGTCAATAACATATACCCAATGCTATTGAAATGACGAAGGAATCCAGCAAATAACCCAATTACGAGGTTTGTGGTCTTAACATCTGGCACATAATAACGACACAATTCCCAGAAAATAGCCTTAATTAAAGGTCCAAGCATTTCTCCGCAGAGATTCTCACATGCGCAAAATGAATAGATTAGCAGTCAATGAGTTAAATCGACATACATTGACTAGGAAACAGATCTTGCGCTTTTTAATAAAAGCAACAAAACATTTTTTTTTTCATGCAACATATTTCAATTATTGTACTACATCACATTAATCCCGCAATGATAATTAGTTTGATGGATACTCTAGGCTTTGTACGACGTTATAAGATACATCGAGATTCCATCTTAATTCGCTCTAACTTTATGGAAAAAGGTTTATTCAATAAATCTAGCAACTCCTTTCGTACTGGGAAGAAAATTAAAATAAATAAAAAATTCAGGCCTTAAGGGCAGTTTTATTTTAAATGTAGAACCCGGATGGAGAAAATCCAATAAGCGTTTTATAGTTACATCGTTAGGGTAAGTTAACCAAAAGTGGGCACACTCCAATCAGTTTATGAGACAATTGCCCAGACTGTGTAGACAGTTTAATTTTGCTTAAACCTCATCTTTATCAAATGATCCATTAAAAATACCAACTCAAAACCTACATACATTGTTTAAGTTGCATCTCATTATATTCCTAGTATTACAAGGTGTCTCCTGCACTCTCGTTCTTCGTTCAATACATTAACCTCACCAATCCTATTGTGATCAAACCAGTACCACGGATCTGGACTTTGGTAGCCCGCAACTGGCTAATTAACAATTACGTTCAAGGATACCTCACTTAAGAACACTCCTATCAACTCACCTCAGTCCTGCTAGTTACCCCAGCTGTGTTACTAATTTACATTTACATTTAAGTCATTTAGCAGACGCTCTTATCCAGAGCGACTTAAGGAAGACCTCACGCTGAGTTTACCCTCAACCGGGGCATTTGTTATTTTTTAGATATTGTTTTTCTTTTTTATTATCTTTTCATCACTTAAGTGTTCCGTCAATGTCTAATCAGTTCTATTAATTCTGTACACTTTCAAGTTCAATTATTAAAAGAAACCAGTCTCACCCTTAATCTAATTCTGTTCGAAATGATGTATCCATTCAGCTAACGCTCCCAGCCAGGTGGGAATCAGATCTTCTCCAAATAGCGGAGAGTGACTTTCCTCTGGTTGCATCTAATGCAACCCCCACCCCCCCCTGCACGGTTAACCTGGATTTCACTGGGAACAATCAGCAAAATGAAGTTACTTATCCCATCCTCGTCAACACAATTGTGGTGGATTTATTGTAAACAAAAGGAGAGACTTAGATTTCTTCAAAACAATCAAACTGTATTATTTAATTACTGCAATAATGGAGCTGGTCGGTAACCACCCCTGGAGGTGATCACTGAGAACTCAACGAGCGGATTTGGGCCACAGCATTTTAAAGCAAAGTCCATCCCATCATGTGAAGGAGTTAATGGGGAAATTGGAGGAGAGAGAAATGAGGGAGTTGCTGTGTTGGTGCTTTTTGCATGGAATTTTCCCGACGGAACGTGTCGGGGATTTGATGGCACCTGGGTCAGCGCTCCATACTCGTCCTGAGGTGCATGTTAGTCGGCTGGTGAAGTTGGTGCCAGCCTCACGCATCAGGCCTCCTGTGCACATCCCAGCCTTGCACGTCCTGTGCCTGCACTGCTCTCAAGATCTCCAGTACGCCTTCACGGTCTAGCCCATCCTGTGCCACCTCCACACACCAGCCCTCCGGTAGCAGCTCCCCGCACCAGTCTTCCTGTGCGTGTCCTCGGTCCAGTACCACCAGTGCCAGCACCACGCATCAGGCCTACAGTGCGCCTCGCCTCTCCTGCGCTGTCGGAGTCTCCCGCCTCTCCAGCGCTGTCGGAGCCTTTCTCCTCTCCTGCGCTACCGGAGTCTCCTGTCTCGTGCATGGAGCAGTCAGAGCTGTCAGCCTGCATGGAGCAGTCAGAGCTGTCAGCCTGCATGGAGCAGTCAGAGCTGTCAGTCTGCATGAAGCAGCCAGAGCTGTCAGTCTGCATGGAGCAGCCAGAGATGTCAGTCTGCATGGAGCAGCCAGAGCTGTCAGTCTGCATGGAGCAGCCAGAGCTGCCAGCCTGCATGGAGCAGCCAGAGCTGCCAGTCTACATGGAGCAGCCAGAGCTGTCAGTCTGCATGGAGCAGCCAGAGCTGCCAGCCTGCATGGAGCAGCCAGAGCTGCCAGCCTGCATGGAGCAGTCAGAGCTGTCAGCCTGCATGGAGCAGCCAAAGCTGCCAGTCTACATGGAGCAGCCAGCGCTGTCAGTCTGCATGGAGCGGCCAGAGATGTCAGTCTGCAAGGAGCTGCCAGTCTGCAAGGAGCTCCCAGTCTGCAAGGTGCTGCCAGCCTGCATGGAGCAGCCAGAGCTGCCAGCCTGCATGGAGCAGCCAGAGCCGTCAGCCTGCATGGAGCAGTCAGAGCTGTCAGTCTGCATGAAGCAGCCAGAGATGTCAGTCTGCATGAAGCAGCCAGAGCTGCCAGTCTGCAAGGAGCTGCCAGTCTGCAAGGAGCTGCCAGTCTGCAAGGAGCTGTCAGTCTGCAAGGAGCTGCCAGTCTGCAAGGAGCTGCCAGTCTGCACGGAGCCGCCAGAGCTGCTAGTCTGTAAGAAGCCGCCAGAGCTGTCAGCCTACATGGAGCAGCCAGAGCCGCCAGTCAGCGTGGAGGAGACAGATCTTCCAGATCTGCCAGTCAGCCAGATTCTTCCAGATCTGCCAGTCAGCCAGATTCTTCCAGATCTGCCAGTCAGCCAGAATCTTCCAGATCTGCCAGTCAACCAGGCTCTTCCAGATCTGCCAGTCAGCCAGACTCTTCCAGATCTGCCAGTCAGCTGGGATCTGCCAGAACTGCCAGTCAGCCAGGATCTGACAGTTGGCCAGGATCCGCCAGTCGGCCAGGATCTGCCAGTCGGCCAGGATCCGCCAGTCAGCCAGGATCCGCCAGTCAGCCAGGATCTGGTAGATTCATCAACCTGCCCGAGCTTCCTCTCACTCCTGAGCTTCCTTTCACTCCTGAGCTTCATTTCACTCCTGAGCTTCCTTTCACTCCTGAGCTTCCCCTCAGTCCCGAGCTTCCCCTCAGTCCCGAGCTGCCTCAGTCCCGAGCTGCCCCTCAGTCCCGATCTGCTCCTCAGTCTAGTGGGGTTCTGGGTGAGGACTACTAGGCCATGGTCGGCGGCGAGGGTGGACTATCCAAGGACGCGAGGAGGGACTAAGACAGTGGTTGAGTGGAGTCCACGTCCCGCGCCGGAGCCCCCACCATGGACAGACGCCCACCCGGACCCTCCCTATTGTTTTGAGGTGCGTTCGGGAGTCCGCACCTTAGTAGGGGGGGGTGGGGGTTCTGTCACGCCCTGGTCAAATTATTTTTTGTTTATCTTCATTTATTTGGTCAGGCCAGGGTGTTTTATTAAACATGGATCGCAATCTACACGCTGCAATTTGGTCCGACTCTCCTTCACCACTAGAAAACCGTTACAATATGACAGTGTTGATGTTGCCAGATAGGAGTGATATTGAGCTGTAACTAATAGATTTCCAATTTGAATTGGCCAAAAACATATGGTGACGTGCTTGTTTTTTAAGATAGCATTGAGAAACTCAACAATAAAGAGTACACTGTACACAACAGAGTCTCAGTGATGATGGCATGTGGCAAGGATGACGTATGTCATCTGGAAATCATTATCCAGACGTAGAGAGGGTAACTCTGGCTAAACCATAATCCAGTCATTGATTCCAGTCTGACGAGCCCAGGCTACAGGCAGAGGGCATGTCTCCATTCTGTCTAGCTAGCCCATGTCTGCCCTTTGGCCAGTCCACAGTGAGTCACCACTCCACCTAGCCCATGGTGAGTCTCCACTCTGCCTAGCCCATGTCTGCCTTTTGGCCAGTCCACAGTGAGTCACCACTCTACCTTGCCCATGGTGAGTCTCCACTCTGCCTAGCCCATGTCTGCCTTTTGGCCAGTCGACAGTGAGTCACCACTCCACCTAGCCCATGGTGAGTCTCCACTCTGCCTAGCCCATGTCTGCCTTTTGGCCAGTCCACAGTGAGTCACCACTCCACCTAGCCCATGGTGAGTCTCCACTCTGCCTAGCCCATGTCTGCCTTTTGGCCAGTCCACAGTGAGTCACCACTCTACCTTGCCCATGGTGAGTCTCCACTCTGCCTAGCCCATGTCTGCCTTTTGGCCAGTCGACAGTGAGTCACCACTCCACCTAGCCCATGGTGAGTCTCCACTCTGCCTAGCCCATGTCTGCCTTTTGGCCAGTCCACAGTGAGTCACCACTCCACCTAGCCCATGGTGAGTCTCCACTCTGCCTAGCCCATGTCTGCCTTTTGGCCAGTCCACAGTGAGTCACCACTCTACCTAGCCCATGTTGAGTCTCCACTCTACCTAGCCCATGTCTGCCTTTTGTCCAGTCCACAGTGAGTCACCACTCTACCTAGCCCATGGTGAGTCTCCACTCTACCTAGCCCATGTTGAGTCTCCACTCTACCTAGCCCATGGTGAGTCTCCACTCTGCCTAGCCCATGGTCCAGGCACAGCACCCAACAGCCAAAGCCACCAGCTGCCATCCTGTTGAGCAAACTAAACAGACATGGGCCATGGCTAGGGCCCACGCTTCCATACCTCAACACACACACACACACGCACACACACGTTCTATAAAAATAGTGTTGTAAAACCCATTGTCGTAGAAACACAGTTGGTATTTTGACAAGGCAATGCCATTTTATCTCCTTCTGTTGGCTACTCTGCCAGACACCCTGTGGTATAAAACACATCCTGGTAACACGTGACAGGAATAAATCGCTCACACTATCCATCTATTCATATATTTGTGTTGTTTAGCAGTTCAGGCCCTCAATGACATTGCAATCAAGACAGCAGCAAATATTGAATCATGGAGTATATTGTTCTCTAACAGCATCCCAGAGCATCAGGACTGGAGGTGACTCATTGACGAGCTACTTCATCAGTAAAAACAAATAAATCAATAGTGATTGATAACCTATTTTAAGTGAGGTAATAGAGAGAGTATAACTGCTACATTCTGTATGACGAATCAGGCTGACATTTGGTACCATTGGACCATAAAACCCTGAGGGAGAGAGTGTGGATGCGTCCCAAATGCCATCCTATTTCCTATATAGTGCCCTACTCTTGTCAAACGTAGTGCGCTGTATAGTGTATAGGGTGACAATTTTGTCGCGCAACTTGTATGGCTGAGCAATAACCTCCTTATTTTCCTGTTTGACAAAAAATAGGCTTTAAACATAGTCATACATACTGAGGGAGGCCTCAGCTCAAAGCCCTATACGAAGTGGAGTGGAGGGAGGCCTCAGCTCAAAGCCCTATACGAAGTGGAGTGGAGGGAGGCCTCAGCTCAAAGCCCTATACAAAGTGGAGTGGAGGGAGACCTCAGCTCAAAGCCCTATACGAAGTGGAGTGGAGGGAGGCCTATTTAAAGGGACAGTGGAGGGAGGCCTATATGTAGGGACAGTGGATGGAGGCCTATATAAAGTGACAGTGGAGGGAGGCCTATATAAAGTGACAGTGGAGGGAGGCCTATATAAAGTGACAGTGGAGGGAGGCCTATATGAAGTGACAGTGGCTGGAGGCCTATATAAAGTGACAGTGGAGGGAAGTCTCAGCTCAAAGCCATTTGGTCAATGTCAAAGCTTTATCAGTTCTAGTTTATGGCCAACCAAAGCGAGGAAAGTGAGAAACTTGTGCTCCCCAGGTAGTCTATGGATGGAATATTTGTCGATACTGTTGGGCAATTTGTCATTAATCTCGTTCGCCTTCGTTATCTGATGAATAAATTAAGAGAACCTTTAAAATCGATAAAAATATTGAATGGCAAATACTCCAGTCGATAGGTAACTTGCGTGAAGTGAAAAAGATCGGCCTTTGACCCTTCCCAAGAACAACTGAACACCTTAAATCCAATAACTTCATCTAAATTGCTTATCTGAACTGTAGAAATACAACTAAATATTGGATTGAGGAGCATAGATAAGAGTGGAGGAGGAGATTTTGTGAGGAAAAGAGGTGAAATACAACTAAACTGAAGACAGATACAATATCCAACCCCATTTTAAAGACCATACAAAGATCAGTGAAGAAGGGAATGGACAGGGTTGCCATTAAACCTTGTTTTATTCACAAACCAGTGCACTTTGAACTGGACCAGCCCTCCTCATGGTGAGATGAGATCTGCATGCACTCCCTGAACAGACTATTACATCTCATTTGCATATGCATATCACACATTTCCTTGCTTACTGTAGAAGGGTCCCAGTTCAACATTACATTAAGTTACAGAAGGAACCATGCACAGCTAAATGCATGAAGGTAAATGTATCTGTGTCCCAAATGGCACCCTATTCCCTATTAAGTGCACTTCTTTTGACCAGGGCCCATTGGCAATAGGGTGCCATTTGGGATGCAGGCAATCCATAGCTAATGTACTACGTTAAATTATAATAATTGTTGCAAGCCATGACATACCAGCACAATTCTACCGATCGCTGCAGCGCTATAGTAATGTATTATTGATCTAAACTATTCTCTCTTCAAACGATATCCTACTTGGCTTGGAGCGAGAGGGATAGAAGGGAAGGAGAGAAAGAGAGAGACGGATGTGCTGTGGAGAGAACCCATTTCCTTTCTCCACGTCTGGCTGTGACAAAGTCTCCCCGTTCCCTCATCTCTCTTCTCCCTTTAGTCACTTTGGCAAGCTCAGTTTAGCTGACAACTCAACAAGACACATAGCTGGCAGGGAGCTCTCTCTTTCTCCACCTAACAAGACTCCGTCTCTTCCCAGAGAGAAGTGTTGGTGGGAAGAGGTTTTTTTTTACATCTCGCTCTATTTGACCGTCCAAAATATGCCCATGAAGATGAAAACTCTGACATGACTTAACAGCATTGCATTCATAATATATACACTTTTTGGGCCTCTTCAAAAATACAAAGTAATAACTTCCGGCGCCGACAGAGATGGCCGCCTCGCTTCGCGTTCCTAGGAAACTATGCAGTTTTTTGTTTTTGTACGTGTTATTTCTTACATTAGTACCCCAGGTCATCTTAGGTTTCATTACATACAGTCGAGAAGAACTATTGAATATAAGATCAGCGTCAACTCACCATCAGTACGACCAAGAATATGTTTTCCGCGACGCGGATCCTGTGTTCTGCCTTACAAACAGGTCAACGGAATGGATCGCATGCAGCGACCCCCCAAAAAAACGACTTCGTAAAAGAGGGAAACGTAGCGGTCTTCTGGTCAGACTCAGGACACGGGCACATCGCGCACCACTACCTAGCATTCTTCTTGCCAATGTCCAGTCTCTTGACAACAAGGTTGATGAAATCCGAGCAAGGGTAGCATTCCAGAGGGACATCAGAGACTGTAACGTCCTCTGCTTCACGGAAACATGGCTCACTGGGAAGACGCTATCCGGGGCGGTGCAGCCAACGGGTTTCTCCACGCATCGCGCCGACAGAAACAAACATCTTTCTGGTAAGAAGAGTGGCGGGGGCGTATGCCTCATGACTAACGAGACATGGTGTGATGAAAGAAACATACAGGAACTCAAATCCTTCTGTTCACCTGATTTAGAATTCCTCACAATCAAATGTAGACCTAATTATCTACCAAGAGAATTCTCCTCGATTATAATCACAGCCGTATATATCCCCCCCCAAGCAGACACATTGATGGCTCTGAACGAACTTTATTTAACTCTTTGCAAACTGGAAACCATTTATCCGGAGGCTGCATTAATTGTAGCTGGGGATTTTAACAAAGCTAATCTGAAAACAAGACTCTCTAAATTTTATCAGCATATTGATTGCGCAACCAGGGGTGGTAAAACCTTGGATCATTGTTACTCTAACTTCCGCGACGCATATAAGGCCCTGCCCCGCCCCCCTTTCGGAAAAGCTGACCAAGACTCCATTTTGTTGATCCCTGCCTACAGACAGAAACTTAAAAAAGAGGCTCCCACGCTGAGGTCTGTCCAACGCTGGTCCGACCAAGCTGACTCCACACTCCAAGACTGCTTCCATCACGTGGACTGGGACATGTTTCGTATTGCGTCAGATAAAAATATTGATGAATACGCTGATTCGGTGTGCGAGTTCATTAGAACGTGCGTTGAAGATGTCGTTCCCATAGCAACGATAAAAACATTCCTTAACCAGAAACCGTGGATTGATGGCAGCATTCGCGTGAAACTGAAAGCGCGAACCACTGCTTTTAATCAGGGCAAGGTGTCTGGTAACATGACCGAATATAAACAATGCAGTTATTCCCTCCGCAAGGCTATTAAACAAGCTAAGCGTCAGTACAGAGACAAAGTAGAATCTCAATTCAACGGCTCAGACACAAGAGGCATGTGGCAGGGTCTACAGTCAATCACGGACTACAAGAAGAAACCCAGCCCAGTCACAGACCAGGATGTCTTGCTCCCAGGCAGACTAAATAACTTTTTTGCCCGCTTTGAGGACAATACAGTGCCACTGACACGGCCTGCAACGAAAACATGCGGTCTCTCCTTCACTGCAGCCGAGGTGAGTAAGACATTTAAACATGTTAACCCTCGCAAGGCTGCAGGCCCAGACGGCATCCCCAGCCGCGCCCTCAGAGCATGCGCAGACCAGCTGGCCGGTGTGTTTACGGACATATTCAATCAATCCCTATACCAGTCTGCTGTTCCCACATGCTTCAAGAGGGCCACCATTGTTCCTGTTCCCAAGAAAGCTAAGGTAACTGAGCTAAACGACTACCGCCCCGTAGCACTCACTTCCGTCATCATGAAGTGCTTTGAGAGACTAGTCAAGGACCATATCACCTCCACCCTACCTGACACCCTAGACCCACTCCAATTTGCTTACCGCCCGAATAGGTCCACAGACGACACAATCTCAACCACACTGCACACTGCCCTAACCCACCTGGACAAGAGGAATACCTATGTGAGAATGCTGTTCATCGACTACAGCTCGGCATTCAACACCATAGTACCCTCCAAGCTCATCATCAAGCTCGAGACCCTGGGTCTCGACCCCGCCCTGTGCAACTGGGTACTGGACTTCCTGACGGGCCGCCCCCAGGTGGTGAGGGTAGGCAACAACATCTCCTCCCCGCTGATCCTCAACACGGGGGCCCCACAAGGGTGCGTTCTGAGCCCTCTCCTGTACTCCCTGTTCACCCACGACTGTGTGGCCAAGCACGCCTCCAACTCAATCATCAAGTTTGCGGACGACACAACAGTGGTAGGCTTGATTACCAACAACGACGAGACGGCCTACAGAGAGGAGGTGAGGGCCCTCGGAGTGTGGTGTCAGGAAAATAACCTCACACTCAACGTCAACAAAACTAAGGAGATGATTGTGGACTTCAGGAAACAGCAGAGGGAACACCCCCCTATCCACATCGATGGAACAGTAGTGGAGAGGGTAGCAAGTTTTAAGTTCCTCGGCATACACATCACAGACAAACTGAATTTGTCCACTCACACTGACAGCGTCTTGAAGAAGGCGCAGCAGCGCCTCTTCAACCTCAGGAGGCTGAAGAAATTCGGCTTGTCACCAAAAGCACTCACTAACTTCTACAGATGCACAATCGAGAGCATCCTGGCGGGCTGTATCACCGCCTGGTACGGCAACTGCTCCGCCCTCAACCGTAAGGCTCTCCAGAGGGTAGTGAGGTCTGCACAACGCATCACCGGGGGCAAACTACCTGCCCTCCAGGACACCTACACCACCCGATGTTACAGGAAGGCCATAAAGATCATCAAGGACATCAACCACCGAACCACTGCCTGTTCACCCCGCTATCATCCAGAAGGCGAGGTCAGTACAGGTGCATCAAAGCTGGGACCGAGAGACTGAAAAACAGCTTCTATCTCAAGGCCATCAGACTGTTAAACAGCCACCACTAACATTGAGTGGCTGCTGCCAACACACTGTCATTGACACTGACCCAACTCCAGCCACTTTAATAATGGGAATTGATGGGAAATGATGTAAATATATCACTAGCCACTTTAAACAATGCTACCTTATATAATGTTACTTACCCTACATTATTCATCTCATATACATACGTATATACTGTACTCTACATCATCGACTGCATCCTTATGTAATACATGTATCACTAGCCACTTTAACTATGCCACTTTGTTTACTTTGTCTACATACTCATCTCATATGTATATACTGTACTCGATACCATCTACTGTATGCTGCCCTGTACCATCACTCATTCATATATCCTTATGTACATATTCTTTATCCCCTTACACTGTGTATAAGACAGTAGTTTTGGAATCGTTAGTTAGATTACTTGTTGGTTATCACTGCATTGTCGGAACTAGAAGCACAAGCATTTCGCTACACTCGCATTAACATCTGCTAACCATGTGTATGTGACAAATACAATTTGATTTGATTTGATTTAACAGTAATGTGCAGTCTTGTGTTTTGATGGTAGAACGAACAACACAAGTTGACTTCCGTCAGTTTAGTAGCGAAACAGAGAGCATGAAAGAGGATTTATGTCCTTTCAATAGTGAGATTACCTTGTACCTCACACTACCCATACATATTACACACAACTGAGGATGGCAAAGCTATAGCTTCCTATTACCTGACATTGAGGCCCCAGTGTACCTATCCCTTACTTAGTCGCTCCTTTTAACTCTCCCGTGTTAGGCCATTTACCTCCCATTGACTTCATTTATGTCTGGGCTTTAAAGTGCTATTGAGCATCTGGGAGGCAGGCAATAACATGAATAATCCATTGGCAGCTCCGGTCACAACGAAACAGAATGAGACCTCAATCATCATCTTACACCGTTTGCTCCGGGGGAGAGAGAACTGAAATCTCCTCTTGCATTGCAGAGGCATTTAGTCTTTTTCTCAGAAGTTTTGCAGCACACAATTTTGAGCATTTATTTTTTTTGTGAACGGTTTCACTAAAAGGATCTTTGTTTATCCTTCCTTTGCATATGTTTAATCACTTCATAGGGAGAAATGTATTGAACTCTGGCATTTTCTTATCTTTAAAAAAAAAAAAGTAGGCTGCATTATGCACTTGTGTTTCCCCCTCGAAGGCTTTGGTTACTCTGAGGGAAGTAGTAGTCATTACACACAAGCTTAGGAAAATGGAAATCTTCCAATAAAACCTGGAGCCGTAGCTAATTCATAAGCATTCTGTTTGCCTAAAGGATTTTCCTACAACTATCATCACAGAGTGGGGGTACAGTTTGCCCACGGGTCTGGCATAACTCTTCCACTCTGCCCCCGGTAACTGAACGTGCTGGATTTTCAATTTCAAGGGCTTCCAATATTTGGGCATCTTGTTTCTTGAAAATTTGCTCAATAGAGATAGAATACTACTATTCTAATTCTAATGATATGGTTTACTCATTTGCTGAAAAAGAGCCAAAGACATATTCAACCACCATTTCTCAAATCTTCTAGAGCCATTCTCTCACTTTGGACTAGTCCCATTATGGTTTCTGCTGTCATGCCAACACCTATGGTCATTATCATGCCCCAAGTGTGTACATGCAGCACAGACAGATCTGGGACCAGGCTACCATGGATGTACTCGCTAGTACTGTCGTCGGGTATTTTTCAACCGCCTAACCAAACACTTCTGCCCAATAGCCTGGGGACAAGATCAGCCAAGATGTAAACTCTGCAATTTCTCTTCTCACCTTCTTCTCAAGGTTTCACCCCTCTGACCTTTTCCTTCAATGCAGTTTGAGAATGAGTTGAGACGATGCGAGGAAGTGAGTAATAATAAGTGAGAAATACCTAAATATTCACCTAGAGGCTCCATGGACTTCCTTGCCAGTCCATGTCGGCAGGTACTCTAAATACCAGACCAGCCCTGATGTAGACTGTCCATTGCTAATTTCAGATATGTGTTCCACACTGCCTGTGGAGAGAAGACCCAGAGGCTACTGGATTTAGCAGATGCTTCTTTCTGGACATCTTTTCTTCACACATTGATTTCTAATTGTCAGCCTTCTGATACTCTCCCGGTCACGCTTCATGCCTGTCTTCTATCTAACATGCCTGGATTAAGCAACAAGTAGGTCACCATTCATGTGTTGGTTTGTGGTATTCAGAGCTAAATACATATAGAAGACATGTCTCTGGTGGTAACAACACAGGTTTGCTCTGGTATATTCGATCAAGTCTGAGGTACAGACTTTAAATGTTACATCCCAAAATGGCCCTCTACTCCCTATTTAGTGCAGTACTTTTAACAGGGCAGTCATCAAACGTAATGTACTTAAGGAATATGGTGCTATTGGGGACAGAACACATGTCTCTTACCAGAGACTATTTATCACCATGAATCTAATTTAATTCATTCAATTCTGCATGCGAAGAATCCCCTGACAATCGGGAAAAAACCCTCAGCGCTCATGCTTCATTTCACCAAAACCGTTAGATCGATTCTAGCCTGTTAAACATGAAATATTGTACATTTCCTGCAAGTCAAGCAGCACAACCAAGTTAAAAACAAGAGAGTGTTAGATTCATTATAAAGAATGTCTGGCTGTAATCCCCCCAAAAAACTGTTGTTTTTGTTGTACCATAGATTTGATATACACGAAAACATAACATTCAATACATCCCCAATAACCCCTTAGCCAGACAGAGAGTTTAAGAACACGGACATCACATTTCTTAACACAGTTTCAGAACATACAATATATTTATTAAAGTATTTTCAGTTGATTTTGCATTTGTTTAGTAGCTCTTATTTCAGCATTTCTAAGTTATTACGTAAAAAATACACTTATGGGAACTTGTATCGTATTATTTAGTCTTCTCGATGATGTATAAAATCCCAAAACATGAATTAAGTTGAAATGATGTACACCGTGTCCCTCCTGATACTTAAGACGGATACAGTTTAAGACTGATGGGAAGTCACAGCAACCTATCCCATGTAAACATAAGCTAAAACCAAACAGCAGACAATTCTAAATCTCTTACATGAATTTAGTTGAAATTTCATACACCTACATTCGTCACAAATAGATTCATAGTTAATATGATAGACCTCCATCAAATCTAGGTTGATGGAGATACAAGGCTATGGATGTGTTCTATGTTCATTATTCAGTCGCTATTACATCATAATGCTGATATTAAAAGTGCATTATGTTGATGGATTTCATCTCATTGATGAACCCCAATACTGAAAACTTCAGACTATTCAGATTCATCTCAAAATATCTTCAGATTAACCTCAGAACACTTTCGGTGAGCATTCATTTACAATCGTACATTCATTTACAATCGTATATTCATTTACAATTGTGTACAAATAAAACTGCATCCATGGATTAGCTATGACGTTCCTTTACAGAAGTGATGCCATTTTTTTTATGAAAGACTGCAGAGTTACATTTTAATCTAATAATATCATATATTAATATACTTTTAAAAAATGATCCATGCACGGACAACCATATCAAAAACTCTGGTTTTCCACTTTCTTGAAGTCTTCAGAGAAGTGCAATTACAATAAGTGATTGTCAGACTAGGATGATCGTCACAGGTAGAATCACACTGCAACCTGATTGTCACATATACCATTACCCATCAGAAAGAAAGGTGAAACTCCCCAGGGGGCAGAGTGATTTCAGACAGAGAGACAGCACTTATGTAACAGACAGCTTGTAAGTTAAGCATTTCACGGTAAGGTACCTGTTGTACTCAGCACATAAGGTCTGGTACCTGTTGTATTCAGCACATAAGGTCTGGTACCTGTTGTACTCAGCACATAAGGTCTGGTACCTGTTGTACTCAGCACATAAGGTCTGGTACCTGTTGTATTCAGCACATAAGGTCTGGTACCTGTTGTATTCAGCACATAAGGTCTGGTACCTGTTGTATTCAGCACATAAGGTCTGGTACCTGTTGTACTCAGCACATAAGGTCTGGTACCTGTTGTACTCAGCACATAAGGTCTGGTACCTGTTGTATTCAGCACATAAGGTCTGGTACCTGTTGTATTCAGCACATAAGGTCTGGTACCTGTTGTATTCAGCACATAAGGTCTGGTACCTGTTGTATTCAGCACATAAGGTCTGGTACCTGTTGTAATTCAGCACATAACGTCTGGTACCTGTTGTATTCAGCACATAAGGTCTGGTACCTGTTGTATTCAGCACATAAGGTCTGGTACCTGTTGTATTCAGCACATAAGGTCTGGTACCTGTTGTATTCAGCACATAAGGTCTGGTACCTGTTGTATTCGGCGCATGTGACACATTTGATTTGATTTGACAGACTGAGGAAAACGGGTTCCATATGAAAACAGAGTGTTACACAAAACATCTTTGAGATTGACTTTGGAGCAGTCTTGGATGCTCCAGCAGTAGTTGTTGCCTGTGACAGACTCATCTAATGTGGGCGTGTATGGACTGTCTGTATTAATAAAGGAAAGAGGTCTTGTGTAGCTCAGTTTGTAAGAGCGTGGCAATGTCAAGGTATTGAGTTCAATTCCCGCCTGGATCACATACAGTGGGGCAAAAAAAGTATTTAGTCAGCCACCAATTGTGCAAGTTCTCCCACTTAAAAAGATGAGAGAGGGCTGTAATTTTCATCATAGGTACACTTCAACTATGACAGACAAAATGAGAAAAGAAATCCAGAAAATCACATTGTAGGATTTCTTATGAATTTATTTGCAAATTTTTGTGGAAAATAAGCATTTGGTCACTTACAAATAAGCAAGATTTCTGTCTCTCACAGACCTGTAACTTCTTCTTTAAGAGGCTCCTCTGTCCTCCACTCATACCTGTAGACTGGCAATCTAGTGGTGTGTTGCCTCTCATCTTCCCCTGGTGGGTTCCCGTTGAAGTATGCTGATGCTCTTCTAAACTAGGTCTGTTTGGTCTCCTGTACCCGGGAGAGTCTGGACGAGCTTGTCTCCGAACGGATACTGTGAAGAACAGAGACACGTCAACTGCTACAAATTCTGCACCACACCAGGGCTCCATTCCTGCTTCAGGAACACTCATCAACCACTATATGTATTGATGTCATCACACCTTCTTACCATCCTATCAGCAGACTACAAAACAATACGACTTGGCATTTTGTATGCTTTTGTAAATGTAAATGCCACAGTGTCCGTGGAAGGGGTAAACATTTCAAATCAGTCAACATATGTCTCTCTCTCTCTCTCTCTCTCTCTCTGCAGACACAGTCTCTTCAGTCATATTCATGAATAAAGTATGAGTCTTTTCTACATTCTGTGGGTGCGCCCCACTTTTACAGCTTGCACTGTAAATAAGAGGAAATTACATTTTTACGAGGGCTCATTGGAACTCAGTTTGGCCAAGCATTAGGTCACTAAAAGGAAGAAAACACTTGCTTTATTATCTTTCATACACAACAGCAGCCCATAATGCACCATTAACTGTCTCCTATCGATTTTAATGTGGATGATGTTGGGTGGTATTGGTGTGTGTGTGTGTGTTCATTGTCCATCATTGTGTCTCAAAGTAACATCATCAGCACTAAACATTTTACAACTCTTCTGTGGGCTTGGCTCATATCAGTAATGGTGGGCCCAGTTTATTGGCAAGCAGCCTCAGTGCAAGATGGAATAGGTCGTCCAGGGAGAAGAACTGACTGAAGAGTTCTTTGTGTGCTGAGAATGAGAGGGTTTTTCAGAAATGCCTGCTATGGGCTTCAGGCCTGCTGTCCTCAAAGGACTAGGAGGGAGTGGAGAAGGACAGGAAATGAAAGAGCAGTGAAGGAAGAGACTGACAGAGCAGTGGCAAAGTGAGGGCTGGTAAGAGCTTCTTCCAAATGTTCAACAGAAGGCACAAAAGCTGTTTAAAGCTAAAACAAACATACTAGAATAAAAATGGCTGATGACCTTATTTCAGCCATCAAAAGACCAGCTTCACTATAAGAACATGTTACAACAATGCTCTAAAACTAAAACCTAGACCTATAGAAGTTATAGGGACATTTCTCCACAACTAAAATATTTCCAACTCTGTTTTGACCAGCTTGAGAGTGGACTATGGATTGAGCAGCGTTTAGATGTGCTACGGTGGTCTGTGTGTGTATGTGAGAGAGAGAGAGAGAGAGAGAGAGAGAGAGAGAGAGAGAGAGAGAGAGAGAGAGAGAGAGAGAGAGAGAGAGAGAGAGAGAGAGAGAGAGAGAGAGAGAGAGAGAGAGAGAGAGAGAGAGAGAGAGGAGAGAGGAGAGAGAGACTGGTGTTGGCGTGGGGCCGAGTGCTGGGTCTGTAATGTAACCTGCTTGTTTAGTTAATGGCTGAGAACATTGGCCACACTGATAGTGGTCTGGGGTCACAGAGGTCATGGACGGACATCAGCTAATGAAGCTTCCCTGCCCCTCTCTCTCCATCCATCTCTATGTCCCCTCTCTCTCCATCCATCCATCTCTATGTCCCCTCTCTCTCCATCCATCTCTCTGTCCCCTCTCTCTCCATCCATCTCTGTCCCCTCTCTCTCCATCCATCTCTATGTCCCCCCTCTCTCTCTGTCCATCTTATTCCCCTTTCTCCATCCATCTCTATGTCCCCTCTCTCCATCCATCTCTATGTCCCCTCTCTCTCTCTGTCCTTCTCTATGTCCACTCATTTTCTCTCTGTCCATCTCTATGTTCTCAATCCCTCTCCCTCAATCAAATCAAAATCAAATCAAATCAAATGTATTTATATAGCCCTTCGTACATCAGCTGATATCTCAAAGTGCTGTACCTAAAACCCCAAACAGCAAGCAATGCAGGTGTAGAAGCACGGTGGCTAGGAAAAACTCCCTAGAAAGTCCAAAACCTAGGAAGAAACCTAGAGAGGAACCAGGCTATGTGGGGTGGCCAGTCCTCTTCTGGCTGTGCTGGGTATAGATTATAACAGAACATGGTCAATATGTTAAAATGTTCATAAATGACCAGCATGGTCAAATAATAATAATCATAGGCAGAACAGTTGAAACTGGAGCAGCACGGCCAGGTGGACTGGGGACAGCAAGGAGTCAGGTAGTCCTGAGGCATGGTCCTAGGGCTCAGGTCCTCCGAGAGAGAAAGAAAGAGAGAAAGAGAGAATTAGACACCGGATAGGTGTACTCCAGATATAACAAACTGACCCCAGCCCCCCGACACATAAACTACTGCAGCATAAATCCTCTCCCTTTCTCAGTCCCTCATTCCCTCCTCCCCCCATCCTCTCTCTCTCCATCCATACCCCCCCAACCGCCTGTTGAAACCAACAGGAGCTGATCAAAGGCTACAGCCGCGAGTGGGGGGAAGAGGGCGGGGTGAGGGAGAGGAGAGACAGGTTCCCCCTCCGTTGACAGATGGGTGGAGGAGGACAAGGAGAGGCAGGAGGAGGATGGTACAGCAGTAAAGATCATGTCATTAGGAGTGATCGGTGTGTGCGTTGGACGATGGTCTGAGCAGTCGGTAGTAGAATGACTGAGAAATGAAAGGGACTATCGATTTAGCATGACTCAGCTGTATGGAAGGAAGTCCTAATAGAAAACCAATGGCCCGGAGTGCCCGGAAGGGTTAACTCCCTCACTTCTATTTTGGCGAATGGTCTGATGGATTCCAGATGATTTATAAAACTTGTATCAGTTTATAAACCAGGTAGAACACATTTCCTTACCACAACCAAAGCCTGATGTTTTTTTGGGGTTGCCATGGCACCGTAAAGGAAGCAACACAAATTGCTCCTGTACATTTTTGTAAATGTTAGTCATTTTTAGCTAATTGTTTTTGATTGCATTTTTTTATGTGTTTTGTTTTAATAATTAACAGTATATTTACACACTGAACAAAAATATAAACGCAACATTCAAAAATGTCATTGATTTTGCAGAGTTACAGTCCTCACAATGGGCACCAGGATCTCAGCACAGGATTTTTTGTGAATTGAAATTGCCATCGATAAAATGCAATTGTGTTCGTTGTCTGTAGCTTATGCTTGCACATACCATAACCACACCGCCACCATGGGGCACTATGTTCACGTTGACATCAGCAAACTGCTCACCCACACAACGCCATACGCGTGGTCTGAGGTTGTGAGGTCGGTTGGACGTGCTACCAAATTCTCTAAATCAACATGGGACACGGCTTATGGTAGAAAAATGAACTTTCAATTCTCTGGCAACAGCTCTGGTGGACATTCCCGGAGTCAGCATGCCAATTGCACAATCCCTCAAAACTTGAGACATCGGTGGCATTGTGTTGTGTGACAAAACTGCACTTTTTAGAGTGGCCTTTTATTGTCCCCAGCACAAGGTGCACCTGTGTAATGATAATGCTGATTAATCAGCTGTTTGTCAGGTGGATGGATTATCTTGGCAAAGGAGAAATGCTCACTAACAGGGATGTAAACAAATTTGTACAAAAAAATGTGAGAAACAAGCTTTTTGTGCATATGGAAATGTTCGGGGATCTTTTAATTCAGCTCATGAAACACGGGACCAACACTTTATATGTTGTGCTTATATTTCTGTTCAGTGTATAATTACAAATGGTCTCAAACCACCACTGCATTTCAAAACTCTCAGACACGTCAGTTGGATGGTTGGTTTAGCTAGCTAGTAGCTGGCTAGCTGGATGTTTTGATTTGAATGTGAGGTTGAGCAAAGAGAGGTGCAGATGCTCTGGAGTACTACAAGGCTACTTTGGGTTATTGACGACATGCGGTGAGCTTTCCGGCGCCCCAACGGCTAGCTACAGAGATCAGTTGCACTGTGGTGAGGCGTTCATCTGAATGTGACTGATGCTCCCTCCCTCCACACAGATATTTAACACACCTTTTCACGTTTGATTTATTTATTTAATTAGCTTATTTAGACAGAGTGTAGACTTGAGAAAATAGTGTTGCTGAGTACAGGGGCACATCCAGGATGCACATCCTCTCAATTCTGAATTTTTCACGACCTCTCCCTGTTCGGGCGGCACTCGGAGGTCGGCGTCGCCGGTCTACTAGCCATCACCGATCCCTTTTTTGTTTTGTTTTGTGTCTTTGGTTCTTTTTCACACCTGGGTTCATTTGCGTTAATTTCTGTGTGTATAATTGTAACCTGTTGCCTGCCTAAGTTTGTGTGGGATTAATATTTTATTGTGATGTGCTCGGTGGGATTTACCATTATTTGTTTTCACGGTTATGTAAAGTGTATGAGTGTTGGAACTTTGTTTGTTTCTCTGTGCGTTTTGTACGGGTTCTCTGTTAACGAGGGCGTTGTCCTTTTCGATTGTGCCATTCCTGTGTTGGTGGACTGTCTTATTAAAACACGCTTCTCAGACATCCCTGCTCTCCTGCGCCTGACTCCTACACCTACCACCTGACACCTACCACCTGACTCCTACCACCTGACTCCTACCACCTGACTCCTACCACCTGACTCCTACCACCTGACTCCTACCACCTGACTCCTACACCTACCACCTGACTCCTACCACCTGACTCCTACACCTACCACCTGACTCCTACCACCTGACTCCTACCACCTGACTCCTACACCTACCACCTGACTCCTACCACCTGACTCCTACACCTACCACCTGACACCTACCACCTGACTCCTACACCTACCACCTGACTCCTACACCTACCACCTGACTCCTACACCTACCACCTGACTCCTACACCTACCACCTGACTCCTACACCTACCACCTGACACCTACCACCTGACTCCTACACCTACCACCTGACTCCTACACCTACCACCTGACACCTACCACCTGACTCCTACACCTACCACCTGACTCCTACACCTACCACCTGACACCTACCACCTGACTCCTACACCTACTACCTGACTCCTACACCTACCACCTGACTCCAACACCTACCACCTGACTCCTACACCTACTACCTGACTCCTACACCTACCACCTGACTCCTACACCTACTACCTGACTCCTACACCTACCACCTGACTCCTACACCTACCACCTAGACGCACAGATGTGCTCCACTTCTATACCCATACCTCTCCCCCATTTTGCCTGAATTCACAGGTGTCAGGGATAGTTGAGGATGACATTACCTTCTGGATGGCTTCATAGACAGCCCGGAACGCTGGCTGCTTGTCATCATGGTAAACACCTCTGTTGCTGTGGAGAATGAAGACGCCCTCTCATTTGGCTGTGAGAGAGTTGCTGCCGTATATATACAGTGGTCTGGACGGTAGTTCCATTGGCACGGAAACACATACAGGCTCTCTGCAGGAGTGCATATGGAGAGTTCGCTGAGGGTGTCTGTTCAACCATTGGGAAGTTGTATACTTACAGAAAACACATATTCATCTAGACAAAGAAGCTAAGGAAATAGTGTCAACTATAAAGCAATGTGTGTCTGGGTCATGTTGACTTGGAATAAAACACAATAAAAATACAAATTGGGAGGTACTGTCTGAACTTGAAACACACATTTTTGGGCAGTTGCATAACGTAACATAATAACATAACATAACATAATGTTTTTCATCAACTTGGGTGATATTAGGATGAAACCAGTTCAATGTAGGATGACCCAAGTTTGAAAAATTGCTTTTACATTGATAAAGTTTGGTCATAATGTTAGATAATGTCACTGTGGCTGCTTTGACTTGTGTACAGTATATTTTCTGTAACAAATGTGATAATCACTGTGTTTTGTTCTTCCATCTCTAAGCCAACTACACTGAGTCTGAGAACTGGCAGCGCACAGCTGGCATGAAGGAATGTTGTCCACAAACGGAGTTGTGGTGTGTATAATATTTGTAATTTCCATTGTGTTTTATTATTCCACCTCATTTCGTCTTACCACTATCATCAAGCTGTAATGATAGACATTTTAGAAAATTCAACATCTACTGTCTGCGATACAAAATCAGCTTCCCCAAGGCAAAGAAGAGGAGATATGCTGCACAGCCTGTGAAGACAGACCCAACATACTGTAAGTCATAGTTATTCATTTCAAATCTGCATCAATTGAGCATTTCAGGTACACAAAAAAATCCAAATACAAACATTGAAAAGTTTTACAAAAAACTTCACAACCAAATATTGCATATTTCAAATTGAGTACTTCCAAATCACCAGAAAACACATTGTAGAATGAGTAGATCACGACTTCAACTAAATGATAGCATAATAACTCAGTAAATAAAAGGGAATTACATTCCCTATCCATTTAATAGACATTTCCCTTTTCAAAAACATTACAGGCTACGTAGACACGCTCCTGGATCTCCTCTTCAACGAGGTCATACTGTTATTAAATGGGGCTTGTAAGGTAAGACTCTCAACTTTAAATGGTCACCATACTTCTTATTCTTTGGAAGGCTACACCTCTTACACTGTTTGTGCTAGAAACATCATTCAGACGTTAAAACTTTCAGAGAGGTCAGGACCAGGGTGTTTTATATACACATTTTTGATATATTTTATACTTTTTAAATGATTAAGCTTTAAGTAATAACCATCTTCATCCACTTTAGGGCTGACTCTATTTAGTCGACTGGTCGATAGGCTGTTTGTCGAGCAGTGGCAAATATATAGATTTTCTCATTGAACACCTGTCTCAGTGGACTAATCCATTGAAGAGGCTGCGGGGATGCCTGTCTCAGTGGACCAGGCGGTGATACAGCCCGACAGGATGCTCTCGATTGTGCATCTGTAGAAGTTTGTGATTGCTTTTGGTGACAAGCCGAATTTCTTCAGCCTCCTGAGGTTGAAGAGGCGCTGCTGCGCCTTCTTCACGATGCTGGAACTACTGTTCCATCGATGTGGATAGGGGGGTGTTCCCTCTGCTGTTTCCTGAGGTCCACAATCATCTCCTTAGTTTTGTTGACGTTGAGTGTGAGGTTATTTTCCTGACACCACACTCCGAGGGCCCTCACCTCCTCCCTGTAGGCCGTCTCGTCGTTGTTGGTAATCAAGCCTACCACTGTTGTGTTGTCCGCAAACTTGATGATTGAGTTGGAGGCGTGCGTGGCCACGCAGTCGTGGGTGAACAGGGAGTACAGGAGAGGGCTCAGAACGCACCCTTGTGGGGCCCCAGTGTTGAGGATCAGCGGGGTGGAGATGTTGTTGCCTACCCTCACCACCTGGGTGCGGCCAGTCAGGAAGTCCAGTACCCAGTTGCACAGGGCGGGGTCGAGACCCAGGGTCTCGAGCTTGATGACGAGCTTGGAGGGTACTATGGTGTTGAATGCCGAGCTGTAGTCGATGAACAGCATTCTCACATAGGTATTCCGCTTGTCCAGATGGGTTAGGGCAGATGGGTTAGGGCAGTGTGCAGTGTGGTTGAGATTGCATCGTCTGTGGACCTATTTGGGCTGTAAGCAAATTGGAGTGGGTCTAGGGTGTCTGGGCCTGCAGCCTTGCGAGGGTTAACACGTTTAAATGTTTTACTCACCTCGGCTGCAGTGAAGGAGAGACCGCATGTTTTCGTTGCAGGCCGTGTCAGTGGCACTGTATTGTCCTCAAAGCGGGCAAAAAAGTTATTTAGTCTGCCTGGGAGCAAGACATCCTGGTCCGTGACTGGGCTGGTTTTCTTCTTGTAGTCCGTGATTGACTATAGACCCTGCCACATACCTCTTGTGTCTGAGCCGTTGAATTGAGATTCTACTTTGTCTCTATATTGACGCTTAGCTTGTTTGATAGCCTTGCGGAGGGAATAGCTGCACTGTTTGTATTCGGTCATGTTACCAGTCACCTTGCCCTGATTAAAAGCAGTGGTTTGCGCTTTCAGTTTCACGCGAATGCTGCCATCAATCCACGGTTTCTGGTTAGGGAATGTTTTAATCGTTGCTATGGGAACGACATCTTCAACGCACGTTCTAATGAACTCGCACACCGAATCAGCGTATTCGTCAATGTTGTTATCTGACGCAATACGAAACATATCCCAGTCCACGTGATGGAAGCAGTCTTGGAGTGTGGAATCAGCTTGGTCGGACCAGCGTTGGACAGACCTCAGCGTGGGAGCTTCTTGTTTTAGTTTCTGTCTGTAGGCAGGGATCAACTAAATGGAGTCGTGGTCAGCTTTTCCGAAAGGAGGGCAGGGCAGGGCCTTATATGCGTCGCCGAAGTTAGAGTAACAATGATCCAAGGTTTTTCCAACCCTGGTTGCGCAATCGATATGCTGATACAATTTAGGGAGTCTTGTTTTCAGATTAGCCTTGTTAAAATCCCCAGCTACAATGAATGCAGCCTCAGGATGTATGGATTCCAGTTTGAAAAGAGTCAAATAAAGTTCGTTTAGAGCCATCGATGTGTCTGCTTGGGGGAATATATACGGCCGTGATTATAATCGAAGAGAATTCTCTTGGTAGATAATGCGGTCGACATTTGATTGTGAGGAATTCTAAATCAGGTGAACAGAAGGATTTGAGTTCCTGTATGTTTCTGTGATCACACCACGTCTCGTTAGCCATAAGGCATACGCCCCCGCCCCTCTTCTTACCAGAAAGATGTTTGTTTCTGTCGGCGCGATGCATGGAGAAACCCGCTGGCTGCACCGCCTCCGATAGCGTCTCTCCAGTGAGCCATGTTTCCGTGAAGCAAAGAACGTTACAGTCTCTGATGTCCCTCTTGAATGCTACTCTTGCTCGGATTTCATCAACCTTGTTGTCAAGAGACTGGACATTGGCGAGAAGAATGCTAGGGAGTGGTGTACGATGTGCCCGTCTCCGGAGTCTGACCAGAAGACCGTCTCGTTTCCCTCTTTTACGGAGTCGTTTTTTTGGGTCGCCGGCTGGGATCCATTCCGTTGTCCTGCTTGAAAGGCAGAACACAGGATCCGCGTCGCGAAAATCATATTCTTGGTCGTACTGATGGTGAGTTGACGCTGATCTTATATTCAGTAGTTCTTCTCGACTGTATGTAATGAAACCGAAGATGACCTGGGTTACCAATGTAAGAAATAACACGTAAAAAAACAAAAACATGCATAGTTTCCTAGGAACGCGAAGCGAGGCGGCCATCTCTGTCGGCGCCGGAAGTACAGGAGGCTGCGGGGATGCCACGGTCACGTGCCACGGCACATCTCTCCAGAATGCGCTCTCGCCCGCCATTTTGTGCTTATTCATTGTTTCATAACTTCATTGTGTAGATTGTTTGCTGTGTTTATCAACTTCCCATTACATATATCACCAGAAGTAGCCTACATTTACTGTTAATTCACATCATTTCTCATCTGCAATGTTTGTTTGGTTACGGTAATTTCTGTTAATGCATAAAATATATTATTATTATTACAGTCGTTTACCGTTCTCATTGTCAGAGTAGACACATTGTTTGCAGAACTCACAACCTATGCTACACTTGTGAGAAACAAGTTTTTGTTGATTTCATTCCATTCACGAGTTTTGCTAAGTTATTCTTTGTCTGTTTGAAACGCTCCTGCCAATGTTGAGTAAGGACATGCACCTGACTAAGCATATAGAAGTAGGACTAGTCTACATGACCTGCGCGCAAATGTAGACCTATAAATGTACCCATTTGGGTATATCTGATCAGTATTTCTGATTGTCAACTCACCACCAATAATGAGCTGTGGAACTTCTCAAATACATTTTTGCTTCAGCTCAAACAGCAAGTAAAAAGAGTCTGTTTTTAGAATCAATTAAGAATGACAATAGTTCCTCAAAGTATTTGAAAAATATTTCCAGCTCTTTCCCTTTCGATAACCATTCGGCATGAAAGGGAAAAATGTAATGCTCTGATCCAGTGGAAACGTCATAAAATAGCTGATTACTTTTGTCCAAAATAGCCTACAGCGGGAAACATTATTTTATACAATGTTGCAAGTTTGCTAGTGTGAGTTTCCTTTTGGTCAGGGTGTGATTTGGGTGGGCATTCTATGTTCAGTTTCTATGTTTTGTATTTCTTTGTTTTGGCCGGGTATGGTTCTCAATCAGGGACAGCTGTCTATCGTTGTCTCTGATTAGGAACCATACTTAGGAAGCATTTTCCCACCTGTGTTCTGTGGGCTGTTGTTTTCTGGTTAGTGTTTTCTGCACTTGACAGAAGTGTTCGTTGTCGTTTCACACGTTGTTATTTTGTTAGAGTGTTCATAAACACTTACCACGCTTTGATTTGATCCTTCCTCATCAGACGACCGTTACAACCGTAGGGAGGGTGCCAGGTTTCCTCCAGGGGTGACGCTTGTCATTCAGGCCAATGAGTTCAATCTTGGTTTCATCAGACCAGATAATATTATTTCTCATGGTCTGAGAGTCTTTAGGTGCCTTTTGGTAAACTCCAAGCGGGCAGTCAAGTGCCTTTTACTAAGGAGTGGCTTCCGTCTGGCCACTCTACCATAAATGCCTGATTGGTGGAGTGCTGCAGAGATGGTTGTGCTTCTGGAAGGTTCTCTCATCTCCACAGAGGTGAAATTTGCCAAAATATCTAAAAACCTGTTTTCGCTTTGTCATTCTGGGGTACTGTGTGTAGATTTATGAGGATTTTTATTTATTTATTTAATCAATTTTAGAATAAGGCTGTAACGTAACAAGATGTGGAAACAGTCTAGGGAAATGAACTTTCGGAATGCACTGTATAGTTGATTTTATTAAAACACAAAGGTACGTCTTTCGACAAATCAATTGATAAAAAGAAAAGATGACTCTCGGTCGACGGAATTTTTTTGTTGTTGTCTGGGACAGCCATAATACACTTCCGTGGGATTTCCTCAACATTCTAAAGGTCCCATTGTGACATCATCACTTCCAACACTCCATTCACTGTAAATGCAATAATGCAACTTTTGACCCAAATCAGCTACTTTGACCACTTTGCCAACAACTTAAACAAAAATTTAAGAGCGTATGAAATCTTCCTCTACTTCTCTGTTTGTTTTTCAAATTGGAAATCTGAACAGAATATTCTGATACAGATCAAACGTTACAGTTGTTTAAGTAACCACATCCACATTCTCCAACTTTTTATAAACAACAGAAATTTTGACAATTTTCCCCAAAAGTTAGGCAAAAAGTTAGAAGATATGATATCTGTGTCTACTTCCCTGCTATTCAAATCTGAAATCATAACAGAAATATTAGCTTGCCACAAGGAGTCGCTAGAGCGCAATCCCGGACTGCCAAACCCTCCCCTAAACCAGACGACGCTGGGACAATTGTGCGCCGCCTCAAGGACATGGAGTGGTTTTTAGCGGAGCTGTAGGAAAGGACATGGAGTGGTTTGTAGCGGAGCTGTAGGAAAGGACATGGAGTGGTTTGGAGCGGTAGGAAAGGACATGGAGTGGTTTGTAGCGGAGCGGTAGGAAAGGACATGGAGTGGTTTGTAGTGGAGCGGTAGGAAAGGACATGGAGTGGTTTTTAGCGGAGCTGTAGGAAAGGACATGGAGTGGTTTTTAGCGGAGCTGTAGGAAAGGACATGGAGTGGTTTTTAGCGGAGAGGTAGGAAAGGACCTGGAGTGGTTTTTAGCTGAGCTGTAGGAAAGGACATGGAGTGGTTTTTAGCTGAGAGGTAGGAAAGGACCTGGAGTGGTTTTTAGCTGAGAGGTAGGAAAGGACCTGGAGTGGTTTTTAGCAGAGCGGTAGGAAAGGACCTGGAGTGGTTTTTAGCTGAGAGGTAGGAAAGGACATGGAGTGGTTTTTAGCTGAGAGGTAGGAAAGGACCTGGAGTGGTTTTTAGCTGAGAGGTAGGAAAGGACCTGGAGTGGTTTTTAGCTGAGAGGTAGGAAAGGACATGGAGTGGTTTTTAGCTGAGAGGTAGGAAAGGACCTGGAGTGGTTTTTAGCTGAGAGGTAGGAAAGGACATGGAGTGGTTTTTAGCTGAGAGGTAGGAAAGGACCTGGAGTGGTTTTTAGCTGAGAGGTAGGAAAGGACATGGAGTGGTTTTTAGCGGAGCGGTAGGAAAGGACATGGAGTGTTTTTAGCTGAGAGGTAGGAAAGGACATGGAGTGGTTTTTAGCTGAGAGGTAGGAAAGGACATGGAGTGGTTTTTAGCTGAGAGGTAGGAAAGGACATGGAGTGGTTTTTAGCGGAGCGGTAGGAAAGGACCTGGAGTGGTTTATAGCAGAGCGGTAGGAAAGGACATGGAGTGGTTTTTAGCTGAGCGGTAGGAAAGGACATGGAGTGGTTTTTAGCTGAGCGGTAGGAAAGGACATGGAGTGGTTTTTAGCTGAGAGGTAGGAAAGGACCTGGAGTGGTTTTTAGCTGAGCGGTAGGAAAGGACATGGAGTGGTTTTTAGCTGAGAGGTAGGAAAGGACCTGGAGTGGTTTTTAGCGGGGAGGTAGGAAAGGACCTGGAGTGGTTTATAGCAGAGCGGTAGGAAAGGCGCCGGAGCGATACGCAAGCTCTACTCCATGAGTGATGAGCAGGATATCCAACCACTCACATACTCTGGTCACCAGGTAAGCAGTTCGAAAAGCTAGTCTATTATTTAAGTTTTAGGGGTGAGAAATGTATCCTACCTTGGCTACAACAAGCCAATGTAGTTTTCAAGTAGAAAACTAGGCTGTAAACTGCAGTGAATAGCGTATGTAATTTGAATAACGCTCAGAAGCCTGGCATTTTGAATGCATATTCATTTCGAAACAAGTGCATCTAAGTTGCCTGATTGGACAAACTTTAGGTCAGTTATGTTTTTTTTTGTGGAAGGTTAACCGAAATGTTTGACCCAAGTTAAGCAATTTAAAGGCAATGCTATCAAATACTAATTGAGTGTATGTAAACTTCTGACCCACTGGGAATGTGATGAAAGAAATAAAAGCTGAAATGTATCATTCTCTCTACTATTATTCTGACATTTCACATTTTTACCATAAAGTGGTGAACCTAACTGACCTAATCTGTACTAGGATTAAATGTCAGGAATTGTGAAAAACTGAGTTTAAATGTATTTGGCTAAGGTGTATGTAAACTTCCGACTTCAACTATATGTCACCCGTTGAGCATGTTTGGGATGCTCTGGATCGATGTGTACGACAGCGTGTTCCAGTTCCCGCCAATATCCAGCAACTTTGAAAAGGAGTGGGACAACATTCCACAGGACACAATCAACAGCCTGATCAACTCTATGCGAAAAAGACGTGTCGCACTGCATGAGTCAAATGGTCACACCAGATACTGACTGGTTTTCTGATCCACAGCCTTACTTTTTTTTAAAGGTATCTGTAACTGTAAAATATTTGACACTGCTGCATGTTGCGTTTATATTTTCTTTCAGTGTAGATATCTTGCTCTGTTAAATGTTGGTCTGCACTATAGTACATACAAATATAGTCCAGCTATAAGTCCATAAAACCTATTGTGTGTGTGTGTGTGTGTGTGTGTGTGTGTGTGTGTGTGTGTGTGTGTGTGTGTGTGTGTGTGTGTGTGTGTGTGTGTGTGTGTGTGTGTGTGTGTTGTAGTTGTAGTTCCCACTGAACTGTGCCTGGCAGTGACACAGTGGCAACTACGATATGGGAAAAGTTTTTAAAAACAATTACAATACAGAAAAACAATGAGCAGTGAGCACATGCAGAGCAGAATGACATGTGGCCAATTGTTTACCTTATTAACTGGCAACGATCACAAGGGTGTTTCAAAGAGCTGTCAGTCAAGGTGAGCTCATGAATATAAGCTCCCCGCCCACTGAGCCTGTTCTGTCAAGACTTCCTGAGAGTTAGCGATGAGAGAAAAGGTACAATTTCTTCCATTCTGAGCATTTCAATAGCGTACAAATATTATGGGTGTTGTTTTGGTCACTCAAGGAATATTTTTAGTCAGAAAATAGGATGACAGTGCGGGACCTTTAAAATGGTGTGACCTAATGAGGGCGAGTCTCACCTGGGTTATAATGGAAGATGATGTTGAGCAGGTCCTGGTCTCCCCATGTGATGTTGAGTTTATACTTCTGCAACAGAGGCATCAGCAGCTCTTCCCATTGGAGGGGGACTGATGTCATGTCATTCTGTAACAACAAGTCATAGTCGTGACAGAAACAAAATGTTCAGTGACAGTGTGCACCATTTTCATTCATACATGAGGGCTGTGACACAATATAGATGGAAAACTATTGACACCAAATTCCTGACTGTCACCAAACAGTCAACACATTGTTTAATCCTTTCTGTGTTTGAAACATGCCAATATGTTCATTGCACAGTACACAGCTGGTGAGCAATGTTCCCTCCACTGCGTGCTCAGTGCAGAAGAAATATCAGCGCGCTCAGAGAAGCACGAGATTGAACGTAACTCAACTTTCTAGAGTTTCCCCCGTTAGTTGACACTATCAATGTTTCCTTTTACTCAGAGCTGTAGTAGGCCTATATGCATCTGTGCCATTCTCTTTTAACTGGACTGTGTTTAACGCACGTGGTCGTGAGAAGATGTGTATGTTTTGAGATCAGAGCGAGAGCTGCATGTAGCCACGTGTGCACATTTAGCTAGTAAGATATATTATCCTGGTTATAGCTAATTTCTAGTCAGCAATGGGGGGGTTGCTTCCTACAAGAGCACAAAACGTTTGCATTTCTAGACTCTTCGAAAGGCAACCCCCCCCCCATTGCTGACTAGAAATGAGCTATAACCTGGATAATTTCTCTCTTACTAGCTAAATGTGCACACGTGGCTACATGCAGCTCTCGCTCTGATCTCAAAACAGACACATCTACTCACGACGAGCAAGTCAGGAAAATAGCTTTTTTTTCTGTCTTAAAGGGGAAGTGTTGTATTTTGAGACGGGCTTGAATAAGCTAATTAGCCAATAGGCAGAGGGTAGCATCATTTGTCTGATTCTTTGTAATAATGGAATAGGGATGATAATAATGTGTTTTAATTTGTAAAGTGATTTCTTGCATCAAGCACAACATTTTCAGTCACCTCCTTGTCTGAAGGGCAAGTAGATAAACAGACTGATGTCAAGCCCTGTATGTTTTTTTTTCAAAAGTCTCATGGAATGTAGACCTACATTGAACACCACACATTGGCTGCTACTGACCTCCACATACAACACCCGTTCTGCTAGTCACATTCTGTTAAAGGTCCCCAAAGCACACACATCACTGGGTCGCTCCTCTTTTCAGTTCACTGCAGCTAGAGACTGGAACGAGCTGCAAAAAACACTCCAACTGGACACTTTTATCTCCATCTCTTCATTCAAAAGACTCAATCATGGACACTCTTACTGACAGTTGTGGCTGCGTTGTGTGATGTATTGTTGTCTCTACCTTCTTGCCCTTTGTGCTGTTGTCTGTGTCCAATAATGTTTATACCATGTTTTGTGCTGCTACCATGTTGTGATGCTGCCATGTTGTGTTGCTACCATTTTGTTGTCATATTGTGTTGCTACCATGTTGTGTTGCTACCATATTGTTGTCATATGGTGTTGCTACCATGCTGTGCTGTCATGTGTTGCTGCCATGCTATGTTGCTGTTTTAGGTCTCTCTTTATGTAGTTTTGTGGTGTCTCTCTTGTCTCTTGTCCTGATGTGTGTTCTTACCTTTAATCCCATCCCCGTCCCCGCAGGAGGTCTTTTGCCTTTTCTAAGCCGTCATTGTAAATAAGAATTTGTTCTTATTAATTGACTTTCCTAGTTAAATAAATAAAATGTCCATGTTAAAATGTTATGAGATGTATTTTCTCTATTGTTTTGGATGGTAGACCACTCTGGTAGGCCTACATTATGATCTAATAGAACTGTATCTTAAAGCGAGTACTGCCTCAGTGTTCACAGTAAACGTGTGCCGAAAGTTGCACAGCATTTTCACATTGTTCATGTTTGCGCTTAGCAGACCTGAAATGTGCTAAGTGCCGACATTCTTTTGAGGGAACATTGCTGGTGAGACACAGTTTGTAAGTCATGCAAAAGAATGGCAACAGTGAACTCCTCTGGTCGAAGCTGGTGGTGCAAGACACCTACAGAAAATGCCTTGGCCAACATTACTAATTCAGAACTTAACAGAAGGTGCTAAAAACAAGCTGAGAAGCTTCAAGAGATCTTGACAGTTCCCTCCTTCCCTAATAAAATAATACAACATTCTCTTCACCTTTCATTTCCCACCTCCCATCAAGCACTGACACACACACACACACACACACACACACACACACACACACACACACACACACACACACACACACACACACACACACACACACACACACACACACACACACACACACACACACACACACACACACACACACACACACACACACACACACAAACAAACTTACCTTAAGAGTATTTATCTCTAATCCTGGTCATGTTCATGACCCCAGAGTTCACCCCCCGTCCTGCTATAGTAGGGGTGTCAGGCGAAACGGTTGTACCAGGCCATGCGTGGTTCTTCGAGCTCCAGGGCCATGGCTGCTAGCTGGGTAGCGTTGAAGAGACTCAGAATGGACCAGATCTCCTCTACAGGCTGAAGGAACAGGATGTCTGTGTTGCCACGAGCAGCAGAGATATCACATCCTTTAGGATCAGCTAAAGAGGAGGGACAGAGGTGAGAGGTTTAAGATCAGAGTCAGGATCTCTTTGTCCACATGCAGCAGAGATTCCACATCATTTAGGATCAGCTAGAGAGCAGGGATAGAGAGAGGATGTCTTCATCCACGTACAGCAGGGTCTTTATGTCCTTTAGGATCAGCTAGAGGAGGGACAGAGACAGTGAGAGGTTAGGGAGTCTTCGTCCACCAGGAACTTTATGTCCTTTAGGATCAGCTAGAGGAGGGACAGAGACAGTGAGAGGTTAGGGAGTCTTCGTCCACCAGGGACTTTATGTCCTTTAGGATCAGCTAGAGGAGGGACAGAGACAGTGAGAGGTTAGGGAGTCTTCGTCCACCAGGGACTTTATGTCCTTTAGGATCAGCTAGAGGAGGGACAGAGACAGTGAGAGGTTAGGGAGTCTTCGTCCACCAGGGACTTTATGTCCTTTAGGATCAGCTAGAGGAGGGACAGAGACAGTGAGAGGTTAGGGAGTCTTCGTCCACCAGGAACTTTATGTCCTTTAGGATCAGCTAGAGGAGGGACAGAGACAGTGAGAGGTCAGGGAGTCTTCGTCCACCAGGGACTTTATGTCCTTTAGGATCAGCTAGAGGAGGGACAGAGACAGTGAGAGGTTAGGGAGTCTTCGTCCACCAGGGACTTTATGTCCTTTAGGATCAGCTAGAGGAGGGACAGAGACAGTGAGAGGTTAGGGAGTCTTCGTCCACCAGGGACTTTATGTCCTTTAGGATCAGCTAGAGGAGGGACAGAGACAGTGAGAGGTTAGGGAGTCTTCGTCCACCAGGGACTTTATGTCCTTTAGGATCAGCTAGAGGAGGGACAGAGACAGTGAGAGGTCAGGGAGTCTTCGTCCACCAGGGACTTTATGTCCTTTAGGATCAGCTAGAGGAGGGACAGCGACAGTGAGAGACAGGATGTCTTCATCCACATACAGCAGCCTCCACTACATCTTTTAGGATCAGCTAGTGAACAGACTTGAGGTCAGATTTGATAGTCAGAATATCCAACAAGATCAATATGTAGTCTTGAGGATAAAGGTATCATTTTTTAAAAACCTTTATTTAAAAAAAAAAAGGTAAAGTCAGTGAAGAACAAATTCATATTTACAATGACAGCCTTATTCAGGGGCAGAATGACAGATTTTTACCTTGTCAGCTCTGGGATTCAAACCTTTCGGTTACTAGTCCAAGGCTCTAACCACTAGGCTACCTGCCACCCCTGTTCGCAGCAAGGTGGGCACTAAACAGCCAAGTTCAGGTTTGCTTTGACACACAGGTTTAGATAACTAGTTAAAAATATAAACACAACATACAACGATTTCATTGATTTTACTGAGTTATTATTCTACCTTTATTTCAACAAGGAATACAGACTGAGACCAAGGTCTCTTTTACAGCTGGGCCCTGCGTATACATGTTTACACATACAGTTTAGGTAGAATGATTAAGAAACTACACAAGACAAACAAAACGATCACAGATAACACAAAAAAATACAGAAACAGATTGTTCAGGCTCTGAGGGCTGTGCCGGGTGGAGATTATATGAGTATGTGGTCATTAAGGCCAGATCGTTCTTCAAGGCGTTCATAGATGACCAGCAGGGTCAAATAATAAACACATTAGTTATAGAGGGTGCAGCAGCTCAGCACCTCAGAAGTAAATGTCACTTGGCTTTTCATAGCCGAGCCTTCAGAGGTCAAGACAGCAGGTGCGGGAGAGAGAGAAGAGAGAGGGAAAGGAAGGGTTAAAACCGCAGGTAGCACGACCGGTGAAGGTTCCCCAGCCGCAGGCAGAACAGCAGAAAATGGTTCAGCAGCACGACCAGGTAGACTGGGGACGGGAACAACCAAGAGTTGTCGGGCCAGGTAGTCCTGAGGTGTGGTGCTAGGGCTCAGGTCCTCCAGAAGAGGAGAGAGATAGATGGGACAATTAGAGGAAGCATACCTAAGATCACACAGGACACCAGATAAGACAGGAGATTTACACACGATAGGACAGACTGGCCCCCCATTTTTTATATGTTTGTCAAAAGAGCAATCAGGGGCCTCCCGAGTGGCGCGGCGGTCTAAGGCACTGCATCTCATCGCAATGCTAGAGGCGTCACTAAAGATCCAGGTTCGATCCCGAGCTGTGTTGCACCCAGCCGCGACCGGGAGACCCATGAGATTTTTTTCTTTGATCTAAGAGCAGATTTCTTTGATTCTTGGGACCTAGAACGAGCATCTCTGTTTTGTCCCGAGTTTTAAAGTTAAACATTTGCCGACATCCATTTCCTTATGTCAGAAACACAGGCTTCTGGGTAGGCAATTTTGGGGCTTTGCCATGTTTCATCAAAATGCACAGCTGTGTGTTGTCTGCATAGCAGTGAAAGTTGATATTGTGTTTCCAAATGACATTACCAAGAGGTAGCATATCAAACAATAGGATCCCCTTCAAAACAGCCTTAATTTGTCATGGCATGGACTCTACAAGGTGTTGAAATTGTTCCACAGGGATGCTGGCCCATGTTGACTCCAATGCTTCCCACCACAGTTGTGTCAAATTGGCTGGATGCCCTTTGGGAACCCAGCAGTGTTGCAGGTTTTGACACAAACCGGTGTGCCTGGCACCGACTACTATACCCCATTCAAAGGCACTTCAATCTTGCCCATTCACCCTCTGAATGTCACACCCACAATCCATGTCTCAGGACTTAAACATAGATTTATTAACCACTCTCCTCCCCTTCATCTAAACTCATTGAAGTGAATTTAACAAGTGACATCAAAAAAAGGTATCTTATCTTTCACCTGGTCAGTCTGTCATGGAAAGAGCAAGTATTCTTATTGATGGTGTCGAAAGCGGCACTAAGGCCTAGGAGCACGAGGACAGATGCAGAGCCTTGGTCTGACGCCATTAATAAATACCACCTTCACAAGTGTATAACAGGGAGCTAATTTCTTGTGATTTTTTTTTTTTTTGGGGGGTTAGTGGTGCCACGCCATCTAGGGTATTATGTAAAGGTTACATATAGATCCTTTTTGTATAACCTGACAGCTGTCAATGCATTTTCCAAATGACAGTCTCCTGTGTGAGGAGCGTAGAAAAAAATATGGTGAGGACCCATCTGCCACAGCCTCGTAATTAGCAGACGGATTATCGCCTGCCCTTGTGTGGTAGCTAACCATTCATCTAAGGTTGTGAGATCAGGTGGCTTGCGAGGCTACACCAACTCTGAACAAGAATTGAGGATACTCAGTGTGACTGATAAATCGATCAATTAGATTTTATTTCACAATATAAACTGTTGATGATAACATGCTTGACTAGAAAATTCTTGAAGAGAAACTAACAATACTGTTTCATCATTTTTACTCAAACATTATTATTAGACTGTAACACAATAATTGAGATTCTCATTGACGTACATACAACATGGCTGGCTATAACCAGTAACATAAAACAGTGATATGATTCAGTAACATGTGCAGTAAAATGTTAGCTGAACTACAAAGTAATGCTTCATAAACAATGAGACAGTTTCTGAGACACAGATTAAGCTTAGTCCTGAGCTAAGAAGAAGCATGTTCAATGAAGATTCTCCATCAAGTGATTTTTAGTTCAGGACTAGATTTAATCTGTGTCTGGGAAAGTAGACCAATATCTTCTCATGAATCAATGTACACGATATACCAGCAGGTGCAAACTATCTGCTGCTAACAAAATTCATCTTTTACAATCAAGAGGTAGTCCACTTGCTTCATATTTCACCTCATAATTAGAGTTGTTGCTAAATTCTGGTCACATTCCCAAAATTCCCAGTTTTCCTGAAATCTCAGTTGGAGTAATACTGAATGTCCTACTTATTCCCTCTTGATTTCGGGAATGTCACAACTGTGATTAGTGGAAAACGTACAGACTTTGGGTAAGTTACCGGAAATGTGCAACCCTACTCATAATGCATATTCGTATTCCTCTGTAGCAAAAAAAAACGTGTTTACTCTGCAATAGTCCACATTGTTGAGAGATAGAAGCCGACCACTGATGAGTGATGACACTATTAACACTGAGGTGTCGTAAGTACATCACATGGCATTATTCAGTTGTGCATCCAGGGTTCATTCAACACTAATATATAATATATATAATAATATATGCCATTTAACAGGCGCTTTTATCCAAAGCGGCTTACAGTCATGCGCGCATACATTTTAACGTATTAGGTGGTCCCGGGAATCAAACCTACTATCCTGATGTAGTAAGTGCCATGCTCTACCAACTGAGCTACAGGAGACCAACACCATCAATACCATTACAGCTTCAGTTCACTCAGGCCATAAACAATTTAAAACGTTGTGCAACAGAAAACAACTATGAGTGTTTCTTATTGGACAGGGACAGGTACCCCCCCCCCTAGCTTCAGTCCATTTTTCTTCTGTTTGGTGCCTACTGAACACAACCCAGATCTTGGCTGAAACCAATACGTTGATGCTACACAGCGTTCTCCCAGCACCAAAAGCCCAGTCATTATACTTGCTCATCACGGGAAAGCAGTGTAGTATTCAACCCAATTGGAACTGGTGGTGGTGGTATTTAGGCATGTTGAGATGTTGGGGTGAGGAGTACCAGACATGGGGTTGTTGCATTGGGTGTAATCTTCCATGCTAGAATTTTATGCAATATTCAGAGACACACTTGTCTTGTTCCATGAGACCAAGTTGGATGAGTAGGGAGGAAATGGGGGAGGGAGTAGGGTTAGTGAGTCTCTCCGTTAACCAACGAGCCCTCCCCCCGAGGTGAGGACGACCGTGACACCCCCCTTTCAGTGTTGTCAGAACTAGTGTTGCCGCTCTGGCTGTGCTGGTCTGCCGAGGCAGCACTGGAAGGAGTGCAGGGGGGCTTGGTTTTCTCCTTAAAGTCTGTGATTATGACGGTCAGGTCGCCCACCGTAACCTCCAGGTGCTGGGCACTGCTCCGGTCCACGTTTTTTAACCTGGGCCTGGGAGGGGAACAGAGACAGAGAAGGGTATAGATGGATTTAAATGGTTAAAAGAACAGGAGGAGGCTAGTCAGGATACTAACATGGAGGGGTCAATAGTATGGCTAGTCAGGATACTAACAGCAGGAGGGGTCAATATTACGGAGCTGTGAGGGGAACGGCACCTCAGTACCTCCAGGCTCTGATCAGGCCCTACACCCAAACAAGGGCACTGCGTTCATCCACCTCTGGCCTGCTCGCCTCCCTACCACTGAGGAAGTACAGTTCCCGCTCAGCCCAGTCAAAACTGTTCGCTGCTCTGGCCCCCCAATGGTGGAACAAACTCCCTCACGACGCCAGGACAGCGGAGTCAATCACCACCTTCCGGAGACACCTGAAACCCCACCTCTTTAAGGAATACCTAGGATAGGATAAAGTAATCATTCTCACCCCCCCACCCCCCCTTAAAAGATTTAGATGCACTATTGTAAAGTGGCTGTTCCACTGGATGTCAGAAGGTGAATGCACCAATTTGTAAGTCGCTCTGGATAAGAGCGTCTGCTAAATGACTTAAATGTTAAATGTATGTTAAATGGGTCAATATTATATTAGTTAGGGTACTAACAGGGAGGGGTCAATAGTATGGCTAGTCAGGATACTAACAGGGAGGGGTCAATAGTATGGCTAGTCAGGATACTAACAGGGAGGGGTCAATAGTATGGCTAGTCAGGATACTAACAGCAGGAGGGGTCAATATTATATTAGTTAGGGTACTAACAGGGAGGGGTCAATAGTATGGCTAGTCGGGATACTAACAGCAGGAGGGGTCATTATTATATTAGTTAGGGTACTAACAGGGAGGGGTCAATAGTATGGCTAGTCGGGATACTAACAGCAGGAGGGGTCAATATTATATTAGTTAGGGTACTAACAGGGAGGGGTCAATAGTATGGCTAGTCAGGATACTAACAGCAGGAGGGGTCAATAGTATGGCTTGTTAGGGCACTAACAGGGAGGGGTCAATAGTATGGCTAGTCAGGATACTAACAGCAGGAGGGGTCAATATTATATTAGTTAGGGTACTAACAGGGAGGGGTCAATAGTATGGCTAGTTAGGTTACTAACAGGGAGCGGCCAATAGTATGGCTAGTCAGGATACTAACAGGGAGGGGTCAATAGTATGGCTAGTTAGGGTACTAACAGGGAAGGGTCAATAGTATGGCTAGTCAGGATACTAACAGCAGGAGGGGTCAATATTATATTAGTTAGGGTACTAACAGGGAGGGGTCAATAGTATGGCTTGTTAGGGTACTAACAGGGAGGGGTCAATAGTATGGCTAGTCAGGATACTAACAGCAGGAGGGGTCAATATTATATTAGTTAGGGTACTAACAGGGAGGGGTCAATAGTATGGCTAGTCAGGATACTAACAGCAGGAGGGGTCAATATTATATTAGTTAGGGTACTAACAGGGAGGGGTCAATAGTATGGCTAGTCAGGATACTAACAGCAGGAGGGGTCAATATTATATTAGTTAGGGTACTAACAGGGAGGGGTCAATAGTATGGCTAGTCAGGATACTAACAGGGAGGGGTCAATATTATATTAGTTAGGGTACTAACAGGGAGGGGTCAATATTATATTAGTTAGGGTACTAACAGGGAGGGGTCAATAGTATGGCTAGTCAGGATACTAACAGCAGGAGGGGTCAATATTATATTAGTTAGGGTACTAACAGGGAGGGGTCAATATTATATTAGTTAGGGTACTCACAGGGAGGGGTCAATAGTATGGCTAGTCAGGATACTAACAGGGAGGGGTCAATATTATATTAGTTAGGGTACTAACAGGGAGCGGCCAATAGTATGGCTAATTAGGGTACTAACAGGGAGGGGTCAATAGTATGGCTAATTAGGGTACTAACAGGGAGGGGTCAATTGAAACCTGTGAATGATTTTGATTAAATGTAATAATCATGTAAATCATTGCACTAATGTAAGAGGATTGAAATCTTCTTCAACATTCATGGTATCTTTGCAAATATGTTCTTCAAACATAGGTTCCTCCTTACCTCATCTTCTTGTGGCTGTTCTTTCTCAGTGTTGGTTCCTTTTCACTCTTATCTTTCTCCGATTTCTCCTTCTTCTCTTTTTTGGGCTGTGTGGGTGAAGCAAACTGTGGAGTGACTTGCTGGGCGACAAGTTGGGAGACAGGGCGAGGCTTCCTAAAAAACAGAAACAAGTGTGACTATTATTATTTACCCTGCCTTTATGTACATATCTCCCTTGTACCCCCTGCACATAGCCAGCAGATTCCAACCATATCATTTACACTGCAGCAATGGTAGTGTCAGCCAATCAGCTCTGTTGTTGTTTCAACACAACACGCCAATCCATAATGGCTGCTGTGGCTACTGCTAGCTAACATGAGGACAAAGAATGTATTCAACGTATCATGCCGGCTCCATGGTGTCTTAATGTAACCATGATTGCATTGCAACCCCAGTGCAGCTCAGTGTAAACAAGCGTAAGGGAATCTGCTGGCTACCCAGCACAGTGATCTGGTACTTCCTGTATATAGCTGCACAGTGATCTGGTACTGGTACTTCTTGTATATAGCTGCACAGTGATCTGGTACTTCCTGTATATAGCTTTATTCTTGTGTATTTTATTCTGTGTTACTATTTGCATTGTTCTTATTTTTAACTGCATCGTTGGAAAGGGGCTTATAAACAAGCATTTCTTGGTAAAGTCTACATCTGTTGTGTTGTATTCAGCGCGTGAGACAAAATCTATTTCATTTGAATATTAAGCCATTAACAGAATTATGCACTGCATACTTATGAACACTGGAAATATACAGGGGTCCTGTTTAGCTAGAGTCCTATTGTATGATGCATTTCTTTGTTTTACCAGGTAGGCCAGTTGAGAACTCCTTCTCATTTACAACTCTTTGCATTGTATGGTAAAGTGAACTACCATGAGGAAACACACTGCACATAGACAAATACTGCACAGGGACAACAGGGTTACAGGGTACAGTGTTGACAACTGACTACTTTTCCTGGAAAATGTTCCAAATCAATTTTTATAAAATAAATATATATTTAATAATGGGATAAAACTAAAAATATATATGTTCATGCATATATATATATACACACACACAATTGACAATCTGCCACACTAAATGGACCATAGAATCTGGCAAATAATGTCCCCAAATTAGAAGTGTCTCATTCAGACTAACAACTTGAATTTGGGCTATGATACTAAAATGATTGATGAGTCCTCTGTTGTAGCTTTAGCAGCCTGATTGATACAGTTACAGCTAATAGTAATCACTACCTGTATCTATCTATAGTTTGAACCAAATAAATTATGTCCTGGTAGTTTTTCTTACCGTGTTGACGTTCCCTTTCTGACATCGCACATCATGCACTTGAAAGCTTCCGCGGTGTTCCTGAACGTACAGACGCTACAGTCCCAGTATCCATCGTCCGAAGAGGGCTTGGGTTGCCGCTTCGGCCTTCAAAGAAAACACGCACAGAGATGGGGCCCAGCACTGTCAACATAGCCATTTAAGCTAATATATTAATCAATGTGTGTATATATAAATATATAAATATATATATATATTAAAAAAAAACACAACAATACAAACGACTCTTATTTGAGTCGAATGATCAGACTCGTCCCATAAAAGAGCCAATCCGCCGCCATGAAGATACAATGTAGCTAACTAGCTAGCGGCGCTACTCATCCATTGGTAGCGCACTCTGTTTACAAGTGTTCATCACATATTTAGGCAATTTTTCAACATAAATATATTTATAAATATATACGTTTTTTTTTTTTTTTTTACCTTGTGGGGCTCTTCTTGTCTCCCATCGTATAAAATCTATATTTGTTGGAGCTCAATATTGGTTAATTTTTGACGGGCAAATTGACCAAAGCCGCTCTCTCGGTTATCGTGAAAACTCCAGTCGAGTGGAGGGATGATGATCACGTGGTAAAGCCCATCCAATCATTCACACACACACACACACACACACACACAATGTCATACTATTCTTCCACATTCTGCATTTTAAATCTAGATGCAGGAAATTTGCACATAATGCGGGTACATATATATTCTAATGGAAAAGCGATGCAGAATTCCCCCTTATAGCCTTTCCTCAATATATTTGATTGCAGTTTTAGAATATATTAATACTTATATTTGAGAATATATGAATACTTATAGTGTGAATGTGATAGCTGCCTACATAATGGTTTTGCGTGGCATCATATAGTGTAGTCAATGGTCCGAATATCACCATTCCGGAACGGTAGGTGGCAGGATACTTACTCTTCGTAGCATATTGCACTTCACCAATCAACAACGAAGAGCTAGGATTTTGGTGGCGTTTTGTTGTCGAAAGTTGCAAGAGCAGAAAGGTTATTAAACAATATCTTATATTTTATTGCCCTGCCCTCACATTTTTTTTTTGCAAGACTATCTTTAATACTAATACAGAGCACGTTCAGTCGGTAAGTTCGTTTTTCATATCAACAGCTTCAGTGCAAAGCTAGCATTTGTTTGTTAGCTAACGTTGACTACTAGTAAGTTAGCTACTACGCTAGATATACAACATTGTTTGAAGCGACATTATCATTGCAATTGATTTGCGATGTTAACGCATCAGCATTATGAATCGTCAGTTATTGAATATCAATCACATTTGTATCAATATTGCATAGATAATTCAATTGCTACATATTTGCAGGTTTTACACCATCCCACACCATATCCCCCTGAGGAGCCCATCATCATCATCAACAACAACGACAACAACAACAACAACAAGTAAGTTAGTTAGCTACAACTCCACCGAAGTAACTGGACAATCGGTGTGTACAATATGAAGGGACAGTTCTAATGAACCCATACTTTCATGGTTTGATTTGCCATATGTCTTTTTGCCAAAGTATAAAAGGGATGTTTTGTTAGTTCACACGCTGCCTGTACTAACCGCACAAAGTTACTGTCTAATGGGGCTTTCGTGTGCTCGTGGGAAACTGGAAAGTCGTAAGTCTGACAAGATTGTGTTTAAATGCCTTTAAATTCGGACCAATTTTTCAACCAGATTTTAGCGAGCTTGATAATATCTCAGCATGACCTCAGTCTCGCACTTAAAGGTGCAATATGCAGAAATCACTTTTGCCATTTCCTGGTTGCTAAAATTATAATAGTTAATAGCCTAATTTCCATTTATGACAACGAGCAGTCATTGTGTAGATAATCATCTAAACCGCTGTGAAATATCTTTACCATAACTAAAAACATTGTATTTTCAGCTGTTTGAAGCTGGTGTACAAAACCATAAGTAAAAGATGGCAAAACTGAAAACAGCAGCATAGAAATAGCGCACGTAGAACAGATCTACCACTTCTTAGACATGCTTTTAATGAGAATGACAGAACTATAACTCACATTTCTATGTGAATTTTGTCAGGTTGCTCAAAAAAATAGAATCAAAGTTTATTTGTCACGTGTGCCGAATACAACAGGTGTACATTGACCTTACAGTGAAATGCTTACTTACAAGCCCAAACAAACAGTGCAATTTAAGTTTTAAAAAAAGTTATTAGGTAAACAATAGATAAGTAAAATGACAGTGAAAATAACAGTAGTGAAAAAAGTTACATGTTGTAGCAGTCAAGAGTTCACAGGTGAAGCGTCAAGGATTTCATTGCCGAACGGAGGATTACAGCTTCATGTCACACAAGTGTTGAATGTTTTTCATCACGGTAAATTCTTAAAAAAATATGTTTTTGCATTCAGTAGATTTTGGTTTGACTGTTTCCAAGTTTCCTACCGACAGTTAGCCCATCGCCATCCACACACTGATAGTGCTCCTATTTAGTACCCCTAGAATTTGGTTGCTTTGTGCTTCTAATTAGACCAGTCACACCATGGTGATGTGGTCCAACGAGACTTTGAAAACCAGGCTAGCTTGTGCTGCAAAGCTAGTTTACCACACTAGCTAACGTGTCAAGGTGATCTAGTGAGTTGAATGGCCAATCCTATTGCTCAAACACAAATATATGACTTTTCCGTGTGTAAACTTAAATAGCTTACAATGATAGACTGCGACAGAGCAGGTAAATGTCAAACTGGAACATCAAAATGCACTGGGAAGTTACTGGCCCGGTCTGGCCAGTGACTAGCGAGATCCACTGGTCTAATGTTTTTACTGGCCTCGGGACAGCGGCCCATCTTTAATGTCAGACCCTAAACCTCTTTGCTTGTTCTGCCCACCATGCATCATTTGCTCCCATTGGAAATGACAGGCTGTGGTCTATCTTGGGTTTGTTATAAAAAATCTTAGCTAAACTCCTCACAGCTAATGTCAGCTAGCTTATAGCTACCGGCAAGTAACGCATCAAATCAAATTGTATTTAATGCTACGTACAAGCTGCCTTCTAAGTAAGTAAAAAAATATTTGTGAAAAAAATACAATAAAATAACAATAATGAGGCTATATACACAGGGTACCGGTACCAAGTCAATGTGCAGGGGTACAGGTTTAGTCGAGGCAATATGTACATGTAGGTAGGGGTAAAGTGACTTCATAGATGATAAACCTCGAGCAGTCGCAGCAAAAAGGGGGGCAGTGCAAATAGTCCGGGTAGCCATTTGAGGTGGAATAGGCGTTGTCGTGCTCTCTTCACGACTGTCTTGGTGTGTTTGGACCATGATAGTTAGTTAGTGACGTGGACAACAAGGACATTGAACCTCTTAGCCTGGGGGTTTTTAAAGGGTCAATCCACAGTTGCTACATACATTTTTGGATGTATAAATTAATGATATAAAATCTTGGGACGGAGCTCCCTTTGCCTCCAGAACAGCCTGAATTCTTCTGGGCACTTTGCTCAATTGGTATCAAGGGACCTAATGTGTGCCAAGAAAACATTCCCCCACACCATTACACCACCGTGACCAGCCTGTACTGTTGTCACCAGGCAGGACAAACATACCACGCTCAAAGTCTCTTAGATCACCTATTTTGACCATTCCAACATTCTTTCGAACAGTAACTGAATGCCTCCATTCCTGTTTGCCTGCTGTAGGGGAAAAACATTTTTGTGAACGAGGTGGCATACCTAATAAACTGGCCACTGAGTGTACAGTGAATTTAGAAAGTATTCTGACCCCCTTGACTTTTTCTACATTTTGTTATGTTACAGCCCTATTCTATGTATTCTAACATGTATTATTGTTTATAACCTCCTCAATCTACACACAATAACTCATAATGACAAAGCATTTATTTTTTTTATGGCAATTTGTAAAAAATAACATGAAATATCACATTAACGTTAAGTATTCAGACCTTTTACTCAGTAATGCTTTATATAACAAGCCACGGACACATGACTCACTGTCTGTAGGAGCAAAAAAAAAAGTTATTTGGGTGGTGTACCTAAACTGTACAGTGCATTTGGAAATTATTCAGACCCTTAACTCAGTACTTTGTTGAAGCACCTTTGGCAGCGACTACAGCCTCGAGTCTTCTTGGGTATGACGCTACAAGCTTGATACACCTGTATTTGGGGAGTTTCTCCCATTCTTCTCTGCGGATCCTCTCAAGCTCTGTCAGGTTGGATGGGGAGTGTCGCTGCACATCAGGTTTCTCCAGAGATGTTCGATCGGGTTCCAGACAGTCCAAGCTCTGGCGGGGCCACTCAAGGACATTCCGAGACTTGTCCCGAAGTCACTCCTGCATTGTCTTGGCTGTGTGCTTAGGGTCGTTGTCCTGTTGGAAGGTGAACCTTCGCCCCAGTCTGACAACCTGCTCGAGAGCACTCAGGACTTCATCAAGGATCTCTCTACTTTTCTTTTGTTTATCTTTCCCTCGATCCTGACTAGTCTCCCAGTCTCTGCCATTGAAAAACATCCCCACAGCATGATGCTGCCACCACCGTGCTTCACCATAGGAATGGTTCCAGGTTTTCTCCAAGATTTGAAGGTTGTCATTCAGGCCAAGGAGTTAAATCTTGGTTTTATCAGACCAGAGAAACTTGTTTCTAATGGCCTGAGAGTCCTTTAAGTGCCTTTTAGCTAACTCCAAGTGGGCTGTCGTGCCTTTTACTGAGGAGTGGCTTCCGTCTGGGCACTCTACCATAAAGGCCTGATTGGTCGAGTGCTGCAGAAATGGTTTTCTTTCTGGAAGGTTCTCCCATCTCCACAAAGAAACTCTAGAGCTCTGTCAGTGCGGGTTCTTGGTCACCTCTCTGACCAAGTCCCTTCTCCCACAATTGCTCACTTTAGCCAGGCGGCCAGCTCTAGGAAGAGTCTTGGTGGTTCTAAACTTCTTCCATTAAGAATGATAGTTGCCACTGTGTTCTTGGTGACCTTCAATACTGCAAAAATGTTTTGGTACCCTGTGCCTTGACACAATCCTGTCTCCGGGCTCTACAGACAGTTCCTTCGACCTCATGGCTTAGTTTTTGCTCTGACATGCCCTGTCAACTGTGGGACCTTATATAGACAGCTGTGTGCCTTTCCAAATCATGTCTATTCCATTTAATTTGGCAGGTGGACTCCAATAAAGTTGTAGAAACTACTCAGGGATGATCAATGGAAAGAGGTTGCACCTGAGCTCAATTTTGAGTCTCATAGCAAAGGGTCTGAATACTTATGCAGGTTTTTGCTTTGTCACTATGGTAATGTTGTGTACATTGAGGATTTTTATTTGATTTAATCCATTTTAGAACAATGCTACTGTTTGAGTACAGGCTACTGTGATTGTAAATAAATGAAATTGCTGCATTCGCTAGGTTATTTATCATCCAATATGATTACATAGTACCTGTCTTGACTGCGCCAAACCGGGAGAAGCAAGTTAGGCTAGCTAGCTAGGCTAATCAAGACGTGCCCTTTCTCATCCTACACAGTTACAAACCACTCCATTCAAAATATTAAGTAGCAGCCTTACCTGTTGGCTGTTGATTGATGTACTGTAACCCATCATTTAACTTGTAATTGTCATTTTAATTCTGTAATTTTGATTTAGTCTTCCATTGATTAGATACTTTTGTACATATAGTGTATGTGGGGACACCTTCAAATGAGTGGATTTGGCTATTTCAGCCTCACCTGTTACTGACAGTTGTATAAAATGGAACACACAGCCACGTAATCTCCATAGATAAACATTGACAGTAGAATGGTCTTTAACAAAGAACTCAGTGACTTTCAACGTGGCACCGTCATAGGATGCCACCTGTTTGTATAGCCTCGAAACATGGTTAATTATAATTTTCAGGGTGCTTATATTTCCCATCTTTTCACCAAAACAGTGGCGGGGTGGCCGTTATTGTTTAAAATGCGTGCTGGCCCTTTTTAAGGTCTTTTGGTTGACAAGGTGAAAGGTCAGGTGTGAAACGTCACAACTCGGGATGCTGAACTCCCAACATCATATGAAACGCCCCGTTAACGTACAACACACTTGTGTGAAACGACAGCTACTCGTATACATACAAGCAGTGGATAATTAACTTATTTGAGTCTGTGACCCTTTGGGGTAATTATTGTGCCTGGCTCGCAATCGCCTGTGATTGTATGCTTGTTGTCCCTTGCAGTGCCCAGGCGAAGGAAAAGTAGAATCCGAGAGGCCTATGACGAGCACTTTTCAGAGAGTGCGGTAAGTGACTGTACAAAGTACTTTTGGCGTATGTATTGTCTTCAGAGTTATTAGGCCTTAGACCATCCTTGAGGGAATATTCAGAGATTTCAAACTCATCTAGGTTATTTCTTGCATATTCTGGTATATGGTATAAACTGCTATTTCAAAAATCAGACGGTATGATTTTTAATACCGTTTAAAATAGAAATATATAGTTTTTCTTTGTGGGGGGGGTACCCCCACCTCGAGGGTACTGCGGGTTCCGTGCTACGCCACTACTTATATCTAGAGGTGAAGTATAACTATAAGAAATCGATGTGTCAATAACATTTTATCCAGCTCAGGGCTCCAGCTATGCATTTGGTTTGCTAAGTGTCAAGATAATTAAGCTTCTTGGTTACAGCAGACATTCAATCCCCCCCTGGATATTTGAAATAGCGCCCCCTTGTGTGAGTTAGGCTAGCTAGCTAGGCTAATCAAGACATGCCTTTTTGTCATTCCTACACAGTTACAAACCACTCCATTCAAAATATTAAGTAGCAGCCTTACCTGTTGGCTGTTGATTGTTGTATTGTAACCCATCATTTAACTTGTAATTGTCATTTTAATTCTGTCATTTTGATTTAGTCTTCAGTTGATTAGATACTTTTGTACATATAGTGTATGTGGACACACCTCCAAATGATTGGATTCTGTAATACGGTATACCCAGGTATGGTACAGAAACTGTAGGAAAATCTGGGTATCGCCCTGCACTCTTGTTTTTTTTGTACTAATTTTTTTAACTAATCCATGTTGTAATGCTTTTTTTAGGTAACATACCCAAGAATTGTGAATGCTGTCGAGAGGAGGACGGCTGTGACAAGACCGGAGCAAGACTATGACAGAGAATTTGAATACGAAACCAATCAGTATAGCGGCATTCGAAGTTACCATGATGATGACCACAGAGAACACCGTAGCGACAGGATACACACAGGAAGTGATCGAGGATACCATGGTGACAGTACACCCATAGGAAGCTTCCGAGTGAGGAATTCCCCACCTCCCCAACTAGTGTGTGAAGCTTTATTATGGTCAATCTAAGATTTAGGCCCAAATACTTGTCATTTAGCAAATTTTGGTGTGAGAAGAAAACTCAGTAGTGACACAAAAGGTTTTTAGCTAAATAGTGCTGGGTATTTTACCAAGTCAATACCTTCTCTACTATTTTCTGTCTCTAATATAGGATGACTTCTTCATTGCTTTTTTTCTGTGCAGGAGGATTACAGAGATTGCTACTACAGGGACTCCAGAGATGATTCTCTGATGGGGCATCAAGGAGAGATGAGGTAACCCAGGGGTCCCCTTCTGTTACTTGTTAGGCCCAGGTCCTATATGAAGCTTTTTTTGTTCATGATCTACAGTAGTAAGCCTGCTGTGTTTTTATGAACATGTGTGATCGAGACCAGTGTCTTGTATTTCTCCTTACGTATGGTGTATTGATGCTTTATATGAGCTTGTATAAAACAGGGTTGTGATGTTATGCACCCGTGACTGTAAGTCGCTTTGTATAAAAGCATCTGCTAAATGGTGTTTATTTTTACTGTTGTTATTATTCTATGAACCACCAGGTGGTAGCAGAGTCTTGCATTTCTCAAGCCCCTTTATGAATGGTTTGAGGTTTTGTCTTGATTTGAGGTTTCTGAGGGGCATTTTTCAAATGATGTACTGTACCAGTCAAAAGTTTGGACACCTACTCATTCCAGGGTTTTAATTTTTAATATTTTTCTACTTTGTAGAATACATCAAAACTATGGAATAACACATATGGAATCATGTAGTAACCAAGAAAGTGTAGAACAAATCAAAATATATGAGATTCTTCAAAGTATCCACCCTTTGTCTTGATGACAGCTTTGAACACTTTTGGCATTCTCTCAACCAGCTTCATGAGGTAGTCCCCTGGTGTGATTTTTTTGAAAGTTAATTTGTGGAATTTCTTTACTTCTTAATGTGTTTGAGCCAATCAGTTGTGTTGTGACAAGGTAGGGGTGGTATACAGAAGGTTGCCTTATTTGGTAACAGACCAAGTCCATATTATGGCAAGAACAGCTCAAATAAGCAAAGAGAAATGACGGTCCATTACTTTAAGACATGAAGGTCAGACGATATGTGACATTTCAAGAACTTTGAAAGTTTCTTCAAGTGCAGTCGCAAATCCATCAAGTGCTATGATGAAACTGGCTCTCATGAGGTCTGCCACAGGAAAGAAAGACCCAGAGTTACCTCTGCTTCAGAGGATAAGTTCATTAGTTACCACTCTCAGAAATTGCAGCCCAAATAAATGCTTCAAAGAGTTCAAGTAACAGACACATCTCAACATCAACTGTTCAGAGGAGACTGCGTGAATCAGGCCTTCATGGTGAAATTTCTGGAAAGAAACCACTACTAAAGGACATCAATAAGAAGAAAACACTTGCTTGGGCCAAGAAACACGAGCAATGGTCATTTGACCAGTGGAAAACTGTCCTTTTGGTCTGATGAGTCCAAATTTGAGATTTTTGATTCCAACCACCGTTTCTTTGTGAGACGCACAGTAGGTGAATGGATGATCTCCCCATGTGTGGTTTCCACCCTGAAGCATGGAGGAGGAGGTGTTATGGTGTGGGGATGCTTTTCTGCTGACACTGTCAGTGATTTATTTAGAATTCAAGGCACACTTAACCAGCATGGCTACCACAGCATTCTGCAGCGATACGCCATCCCATCTGTTTGACCTTAGTGAGACTATCATTTGTTTTTCAACAGGACAATGACCCAAAACACACCCCTCCAGGCGGTGTAAGGGCTATTTGACCAAGGAGACTGATGGAGTGCTGCATCAAATGACCTGGCCTCCACAATCACCTGACCTCAACCCAATTGAGATGGTTTGGGATGAGTTGGACTGCAGTGTGAAGGAAAAGCAGCCAACAAGTCCTCAGCATATGTGGGATCTCCTTCCAAGACTTGATGGAAAAGCATTCCTCTTTAAGCTGGTTGAGAGAATGCCGAGTGTGCACAGCTGTCATCAAGGCAACGGATGGCTACTTTTAAGGATCTAAAATATATTTTTATTTAACACTTTTCTTTGTCTACTACATGATTCCATATGTGTTATTTCATAGTTTTGATGTCTTCACTATTATTCTTCGCAGTAGAAAATGGTAAAAATAAAGAAACACCCTTGAATGAGTAGTTGTCCAAACGGTTGACTGGTACTGTGTGTCTATTTGTGTAATTGATCACTTTGATTATATAACATATGGCATTGATCAAAACCTTGAATTCTATACTTTTAATTCTTACGGCTCAGTAGGAATTAGTACCCATCTCAGGAAAAGCTTAGACTGAAATCCCCACTCGAGATATATCACACTTGACTTATATCACACAATCACATTGAAGAGGGACTGAAGCGAATTTGCCAACTTATCTCTGAGCTATTGCGAGGGAAATACCGACTTTCATAACGTATTCCACTGATCGACTACCACACTCCTCCCCTTGAGGGGCTTGGCGCTCCACCCCACACACTGCACAGCTAAAGTCAGTGGCTCTGCCCTGCCCCAGTGCTGCCAAGACATCCGTGTAGCAGTGGCCCAAAACAGAGTGTCAACAGTTCAGTCCAAGACCAACCCCTCCCTTTCATTCTGCCTCAAGTGGAGTCACCAGGCTCCAGACGAGGACAAAGGGCACTACTCACTGAGCCACCAAGGTTACCCCCTCCCCCCCTCCGACTGGGCAGCCGGCCACTCCCTCTCCCTCTCTAGCTAAACAACCACCACCATGCTCTTGGCTCTCCCCAGAATCTATGCACAGCGTACATGCTCTCTCTGCTGTCCTGGGTGTAGAGAGGGAGCGCAAGCTCTATTATTGGACCAGATTCCAATTCCGTTAGCCACCATTATATGCCCCATCCAACCTCTGTATAGAGCCCTGATGAGAGGTTCCAGGAAGTTCATTCTCAATGCAGTCACCTGTCGTGATAATGAATATTATCGATAGTGATATTACTCTGCAACGTAGACATTCTCTTTTCTTCCAAGATGGCAAGACAATTCATATGTTGTTGTAGTGCCCATCGGTCAACCATGTTGAAACGTTGTTTTTACCGTCAGTTTCCCCCAAAAAAAAAAAAAAAAACTACACTAACCATGAGCCTTGCTGTCTATATCGTACAATAATAGAGCAGGTACAAGTCAAGTGCTACACAAGCGAACAATTGAGTGTTCGTCACCAGTGCAAGTCACTAGCATCTCCCCCTGTGATTGGACGATACAGCAGCTGTTGAGCGGCATTATGTGCTCGCCAACAGATCACGTTACTTGCATCTGCTCTGTGACTGGACGGCACAGAGCGCAGTGCTGTGTGGGATCAGTAGTTTGTTTACCTCCAAACTCCGGTATGTACACAGTCTACCCTTGTTTTCTTCTTCAATTCTCACAGTTGCTGTAAGGCGAGGTGGTTCTAAACGTCATCTTTTCAATGAATGATTAATGGTTCACCCCAGCTTTGTTAATCTAGTCAACGATTGGAACCACGATAATAAGCATGTTGTTGAAATGCATGCTAAAAATGAGTGGCCGTGTCAGTCCCGGAGGGTGCCGGAGTCCTGGAGGGTGCCACGGCCTGTCAGTGTTGCAGAAATGCACAAAATAATTGGTAAAAAATTGTATTTAGAGATTGTAAGTCCAAAAAGTTTTGTTTACAATTCAATTGTCCAAGTAAGGCCTTTTTGGTTCACATTAGAATAATGCCAATAGTCATAACTGCTTCCTTGGCTTGTAGGAGACTTGTAGGTAGAGGAGGCTATAGCAGACTCCTGGTGTGGTGTGGATGCTTCCTTGGCTTGTAGGAGACTTGTAGGTAGTGGAGGCTATAGCAGACTCCTGGTGTGGATGCTTCCTTGGCTTGTAGGAGACTTGTAGGCAGAGGAGGCTATAGCAGACTCCTGGTGTGGATGCTTCCTTGGCTTGTAGGAGACTTGTAGGCAGAGGAGGCTATAGCAGACTCCTGGTGTGGATGCTTCCTTGGCTTGTAGGAGACTTGTAGGCAGAGGAGGCTATAGCAGACTCCTGGTGTGGATGCTTCCTTGGCTTGTAGGAGACTTGTAGGCAGAGGAGGCTATAGCAGACTCCTGGTGTGGATGCTTCCTTGGCTTGTAGGAGACTTGTAGGCAGAGGAGGCTATAGCAGACTCCTGGTGTGGATGCTTCCTTGGCTTGTAGGAGACTTGTAGGCAGAGGAGGCTATAGCAGACTCCTGGTGTGGATGCTTCCTTGGCTTGTAGGAGACTTGTAGGCAGAGGAGGCTATAGCAGACTCCTGGTGTGGATGCTTCCTTGGCTTGTAGGAGACTTGTAGGCAGAGGAGGCTATAGCAGACTCCTGGTGTGGATGCTTCCTTGGCTTGTAGGAGACTTGTAGGCAGAGGAGGCTATAGCAGACTCCTGGTGTGGATGCTTCCTTGGCTTGTAGGAGACTTGTAGGCAGAGGAGGCTATAGCAGACTCCTGGTGTGGATGCTTCCTTAGCTTGTAGGAGACTTGTAGGCAGAGGAGGCTATAGCAGACTCCTGGTGTGGATGCTTCCTTGGCTTGTAGGAGACTTGTAGGTAGAGGAGGCTATAGCAGACTCCTGGTGTGGATGCTTCCTTAGCTTGTAGGAGACTTGTAGGCAGAGGAGGCTATAGCAGACTCCTGGTGTGGTGTTGACAGGGCAGCAGGCAGGCATCTGGGTCTGGTATTCCACTTGTCTGGTCAGGAGGTTGACGTGAGGCCTCGCCCCTGCAGTGCAGCCCAAAGGATGCAGCGTCCAGGAAGTCTTTGGAAGGTCTCGCTCCTGGCCGGAGGTGTCTCATCGACCGGCCTTGTGGAGACTGAGGTGGCCAGACAGAAGATGAACAGCAAGGCCACACCCCCACTACCTCTCCCTAACACAACTAAAGACAGGGTTCTGGGCCTAGGGGGCTGCTTCATGGTCCTCAGTCACAGGGTCCCCCACGTGTGTGTGTGTGTGTGTGGTGAACACTGCGGGGGGGGCCTTGGCAACTGAGGCAGGCAGGCAGCCAGCCAGTGGATTAATCAATCTGCTCCTTTGTGGAGCTCTTGACCTCGTGATGAATAACAGATAATGAGGGAACATGGGGAGCCTTGTTAAGTGCCAGAAGTGCAACTGGTTCGGAGTCAACTACTCTCCCTTTGAACTTTCAAAGTCACCTCAGCCAAGCCTTGCTGCATGCTGCTCTGTTTTTTTGTAAACCTGTCTTTGTAATTGGACCTCAACCCATAATTGCAGTCATGTTATATTTGTGCGTGAGGCTGATTGCATTCAGTAAGATGATGAAAGAGATGGGAGGGGTCGGAGGCCGTTTGTCTAAAGAAGCCAATTAAATTGGTATTGGGTTTATATATTTATATATTAGTCTTCAAAATGAGGTCGTAAATGTTTTTATTTGTTTGTGTGATGATTTGGATGTAATGCATTGTGGCTTTACAAGCATGACCTTTTGAATAGAGGGAAGTGGAGTCTCAGATCGCACCCTATTCCCTATATAGTTCTCAGATCTTCTACATCCCAGCTCAGACAGCCAGGACCTCCTTTTCTCACCCTGGTATTAGGCAGTTTGCTCTTTTTGGATCCTGAAAGAGATATTGGAACCCCTATGGCAGGTGGGGCTGTGCCACCCAGTTGCTCTGATGTCTATTTGGTTACTCTTGCTTTCAGATCAGCATGTTTTATTCTCCTTTGTCCACAAAGATGTAACCTGTTTAGAGAGCATCTTTCTACATTGGAAGAACTGCTTTGAAGATGCTGTTATAGATATAGTATAAATATATATATTTTTAAAATAACTTTAAAGGAATTTTCTTCAAAAGCCCCCCAAAAATTATCCAAGTATATAGTCCACAGAATTACTTTTTCATGGGTTTGTTATGGAAAGAGAGGTGAGGTTAGAGGCATCGCTCACCGCAACGGTGGTAATTAACTTTATTTGGTAAATGGCAGTCTGAGCCGTGGCTACTTCAAACTGGTCTCGGGGTCGTAAAAGCTGGAGGACATGTTAGGCTTGCACATTGTTTGGGACGTGGCCCTGTAAGTTCAGGCAGGGGTCATGAAAACCAGGTGCCGTTGGATGGTTAATTTATATATACCTCTAGGGTTGGGCGGATCCAGATGTTCATACCGTTTCTGTACCCTACCTGGGGTATATGGTTTTACCAGAAGTGAACACAAGGGGTGCTGTTTCCCCAAAATAATATTTTTAGTTTTTTCTCCAAATAGATCTTTCTTTGAGTTATGCACAAAACTATTTAGGCAACAGGGATCATGATCAAGGAAGAGATTTAATGTCTCTGCTGTAACCAAGAAACTTGATCTTGTCACTTGGCTAGCATGTTAAGCAAACCAATTACATAGCTGGAGTTCTGAGCAGGATATCATTTATTTGACCTCTTAGATTTCGTATAGTTATACCTCAGCATTGTGGCTGTGTTATACCTGAATCTGACGGCCATAAGCTCTGCCTATCCTGCCTGGGTCAGGAGCATGCGCAAGCTGCCCTGTACCCTCAGTCATGCATGGCGTGCACTCATTGTGCACTTATGTCGATACGTTCACTGAGGAGATGAGTGACGTTCTTCAGGCTTGGCCACGTATCCCCTCGCCCTCAGCCTGTATCTGCATCAGCACCCTCTCCCAGGCTTGGCCACGTATCCCCTCGCCCTCAGCCTGTATCTGCATCAGCACCCTCTCCCAGGCTTGGCCACGTATCCCCTCGCCCTCAGCCTGTATCTGCATCAGCACCCTCTCCCAGGCTTGGCCACGTATCCCCTCGCCCTCAGCCTGTATCTGCATCAGCACCCTCTCCCAGGCTTGGCCACGTATCCCCTCGCCCTCAGCCTGTATCTGCATCAGCACCCTCTCCCAGGCTTGGCCTAGTATCCCCTCGCCCTCAGCCTGTATCTGCATCAGCACCCTCTCCCAGGCTTGGCCTAGTATCCCCTCGCCCTCAGCCTGTATCTGCATCAGCACCCTCTCCCAGGCTTGGCCTAGTATCCCCTCGCCCTCAGCCTGTATCTGCATCAGCACCCTCTCCCAGGCTTGGCCTAGTATCCCCTCGCCCTCAGCCTGTATCTGCATCAGCACCCTCTCCCAGGCTTGGCCTAGTATCCCCTCGCCCTCAGCCTGTATCTGCATCAGCACCCTCTCCCAGGCTTGGCCTAGTATCCCCTCGCCCTCAGCCTGTATCTGCATCAGCACCCTCTCCCAGGCTTGGCCTAGTATCCCCTCGCCCTCAGCCTGTATCTGCATCAGCACCCTCTCCCAGGCTTGGCCACGTATCCCCTCGCCCTCAGCCTGTATCTGCATCAGCACCCTCTCCCAGGCTTGGCCTAGTATCCCCTCGCCCTCAGCCTGTATCTGCATCAGCACCCTCTCCCAGGCTTGGCCTAGTATCCCCTCGCCCTCAGCCTGTATCTGCATCAGCACCCTCTCCCAGGCTTGGCCTAGTATCCCCTCGCCCTCAGCCTGTATCTGCATCAGCACCCTCTCCCAGGCTTGGCCACGTATCCCCTCGCCCTCAGCCTGTATCTGCATCAGCACCCTCTCCCAGGCTTGGCCACGTATCCCCTCGCCCTCAGCCTGTATCTGCATCAGCACCCTCTCCCAGGCTTGGCCTAGTATCCCCTCGCCCTCAGCCTGTATCTGCATCAGCACCCTCTCCCAGGCTTGGCCACGTATCCCCTCGCCCTCAGCCTGTATCTGCATCAGCACCCTCTCCCAGGCTTGGCCTAGTATCCCCTCGCCCTCAGCCTGTATCTGCATCAGCACCCTCTCCCAGGCTTGGCCTACGTATCCCTCGCCCTCAGCCTGTATCTGCATCAGCACCCTCTCCCAGGCTTGGCCACGTATCCCCTCGCCCTCAGCCTGTATCTGCATCAGCACCCTCTCCCAGGCTTGGCCTAGTATCCCCTCGCCCTCAGCCTGTATCTGCATCAGCACCCTCTCCCAGGCTTGGCCTAGTATCCCCTCGCCCTCAGCCTGTATCTGCATCAGCACCCTCTCCCAGGCTTGGCCACGTATCCCCTCGCCCTCAGCCTGTATCTGCATCAGCACCCTCTCCCAGGCTTGGCCTAGTATCCCCTCGCCCTCAGCCTGTATCTGCATCAGCACCCTCTCCCAGGCTTGGCCTAGTATCCCCTCGCCCTCAGCCTGTATATGCATCAGCACCCTCTCCCAGGCTTGGCCTAGTATCCCCTCGCCCTTAGCCTGTATCTGCATCAGCACCCTCTCCCAGGGTTGGCATGGTGAGAACCATCAACGTGCCATAGTATGCAAATCAAATTGTATTTGTCACATGCGCAAATACAACAGGTGTAGACCTTACCGTGAAATGCTTACTCTCAAGCCCTTAACCAACAATGCTGTTCAAGAAATATAGTTATGTATATATTTGAAAAAAAAAATGTTTTTAAGTTATGCCAAATAACAATAACAAGGATTTATACAGGGAGTACCGATACCGAGTCAATGTGCGGGGGTACAGGTTAGTCATTTTTAAAGTGACTATGCATAAGTCAGTTGCAGCAGTGTAAAAACAAAGGGGAGGGGGGTCAATGTAAATAGTCCAGGTGAAATGATTTAAGACTGAGACTCCAATACAACCCAACATTGCAGAGTTATGTGCATCCTTTCAAGCACACCTTTTTTTATGCACAAGTAAGGTTTTATATGTAAGTGGGTTAAATAAAGAGAAAAATGATTGATTTATTATATTATTTGTGCCATGGTTCTATAAGAGCTTTTTGTCACTTCCTACGAGCCAGGCTGTGACAACAACTCACACTCATTCTTATGTTTTAATAAATGTATCATATAGTGTGTGTGTGTGTGTTTGTGTGGCAGGCCTACAATGATGGCAAAAAAAAAAACATTTGAGAGTACGCTGACCCTGGTGCTAGGGGGGTACAGCTGGAGGTTGACTGTTTGAAGGGGTACGGGACTTTAACAAGTTTGAGAACCACTGATCTAGGCTAATCTTCGGACTAGAACTAGTTGGTTTTAAAGATAGGACAGATATATCTTCAGAAATAGTGTATGGTGAAGTATTTAATATAATATTTGATTGAGGTATTGTCTTCGGTCATTTTTAGGATAAGCAGCAGAGCGGGCTCCCACCTCAGCAGCAGAGTTAAAGGAATAGCTCCTCTCTCGAGGACTGTGTCTTCAGCAGCTAACCCCGATAGATTGGACCCCAATCTGATGCAGGCCCTCATCTACTTGGACCGAGGGTATGCATATCCCTTCCAGTGTACTTAGTTCATGGACCAAGTGCTAAAACCACTTGTTAGACCGAGCAACTTCAGGTGTTGTTGGCTTTCAGTTGGACTGTTTTTCAAGATACAAACCACAATTTATTTTGTCCAGCAACTTTAGTGTTTAGTTCTTTTCACTCTACACTTAGAGGGTTTTAGAATCAAAGTGCTCATCGTGGGTAGAGACACTGCCTTTAGTTCTATAGTTGAATGGACCTCAATGGATGGGCTCTTGAATCCCCTTCTCTCTCTCTCTCTCTCTCATATTGTCTTGTCAGAGAGGACCCTGAGGGTCTTAGGCGAAGAGGCCTGGACCCCTACCCTGCTGGCCCAGCCGGGGACACTTACAAAACAGTACGGGATCGCTCTCCCGTCAGGATGGATATCCCACCAGGCCCTGTTATCATGCGCTCTGGGTCCAACACCAGCAAAAGGAGCTACTCCCCAGACAGGGACCAGAAGAGCTTCTCCTACCAGCAGAGCCAGCAGAAGAGTAAGTCTGCATCCCAAATTGTTCCTTATTATTTCCTATAAAGTGCGCTTAATTTGACCAGGGCGCATAGGGGACGGGAGTTTACTTTAACTACAGAGACCACAGCGCTTTAGTTCAGCTGTCAATGATTAACAATATCAGTTTTAAATCTATCACTTTAGCCTGGCTCTGTACCAGTGTCCATACTAGCATACCACTTGACATGAAGCAATGCATTGGACATTCATCCTTTGTGGTACATTTGCCAGTCATTTTGGGGACCTTTTTCTGTCTCGCCCCTCCAGGGTATAACGAAGAGCCTCAGAGCCAGAACAGAGAACCTGGTAAGTCTAGATTACACATTGAACAGTCAAGCCGATTCAATGACCCACAGGGATGCAAACTAGTGCCTTTTTGTGAAATTAAATGTGCCGTTTTGAATCCAATATAGGTGACCTAGTAGATCTGATGAGAAAAGTTTGGAGGGGGGTGCTTTGGATCACTACTGGCTGTATGTGAACGAGTGATGCGCGTTTGTACCAGTACTGTCTGTATCCAAGGCTCAGCCAATCATTCACATAACAACAGAATGCAGCACGCGACTGAAGAGAGGAGATAATCTATTTGCTTAGTTACAGCATCAGCACGTGCTCCGGGAAACACCGCGGGTGAGTGGAAAGGCAGTTTACCAGTTACAGCAGCGCGTCCCCTGAACGATAACTGAGAGGTTGGTGAGAAGAAGCCTGACCACGGAGAGGTTGGTGAGAAGAAGCCTGACCACGGAGAGGTCGGTGAGAAGAAGCCTGACCACGGAGAGGTCGGTGAGAAGAAGCCTGACCACGGAGAGGTCGGTGAGAAGAAGCCTGACCACGGAGAGGTCGGTGAGAAGAAGCCTGACCACGGAGAGGTCGGTGAGAAGAAGCCTGACCACGGAGAGGTCGGTGAGAAGAAGCCTGACCACGGAGAGGTCGGTGAGAAGAAGCCTGACCACGGAGAGGTCGGTGAGAAGAAGCCTGACCACGGAGAGGTCGGTGAGAAGAAGCCTGACCACGGAGAGGTCGGTGAGAAGAAGCCTGACCACGGAGAGGTCGGTGAGAAGAAGCCTGACCACGGAGAGGTCGGTGAGAAGAAGCCTGACCACGGAGAGGTCGGTGAGAAGAAGCCTGACCACGGAGAGGTCGGTGAGAAGAAGCCGGAGCTGGGCCTAGTTTCAGTTGCTTGTCACCAGAAGTGAAAGAAGCACCATACGTTCCCTCTTTCTCACTTTTTCAGTACAGTGGATAAAAAGGGGTATGTCAGGTGTACACTCTGCCTGAATGAGATCAATTATGCCAACAAAGGTTATCATGCTCTGCTGGCACATTGTAGAACATATGTCCACAGGCAGAACGTGTACAATGTAATAATGTGTAGCCCAAAGATATTGCTTTTGTTGTGTTAAACTTGACAGTAACACGTGGGGGGGGTTATTTAATCTGAACATTATTTTTGTACACATGTGCACTTGATCAACATCTTCTGTAGTGGCCACTATAATAGAGCAAAAATAGATTGCCTGTTTGTTTCATTCTATTTCTACTTTAAGATGTTTTTTTCCCGAGTGCAATATTTAGATGTGTGTGGTCACAAGCGTTCTATTATAAAGGTTGTCATGGTCACAAGCATTCTATTACAAATGCTGTCATGGCTAACTGCAATATTAGTGGATTGTTTTTTTCTCAAGACTTGAATGTCATTTGCAGTAAAGTCAAGGCAACAAATAACATTGGATTGCTTTCTTTACATGTTTTAGCTGTGAGTTAGGTTCACATTGACCACGTTTTATTTTACACACCGACTGATCATGTAGATCCTATTCTTTATTGTTTAATAAGTTAAAACCTACATTTCCTCCTAGCAGTTTTTTTTTTTTTTGCATGTTTCAGTGCAACAACAAAAAAGTGTCACCTTTTTGGGCCCTCAGCAGTTTGCATCCCTGGATCCAGCATACCCCTCAAATTCTGTTTTGCTACATGTAAGCCTATCCATTAAAAAAACAGTTTGACACCTTGGTTTGAAGTGCTGTAAAAGCTCAAATTGAGCACCTCTCTCTGAGAGGAGCATCTGTTTTCAGTGGAGGTGTGTATTTAAAGAGAAGTGCTGGAACATGTTAACCATTTTAATTATACATACACACTATTCTCGAAGGCTTTTGATTCAAGGTCTGACCTTTTTGGCTGGTGTGGGAGTAGCGTGCACACTGAGCTAGCAGATGTCTTCGAGATCAAACCAAAACACCCACCCACTCACATGACCTTCCCTTGTGAGTGGAGTGGGGCATGCATACCATTACGTAGTAACTCTTTTGTGCTCCTGAATAATTCCTTCACTGAATAGAATGAAAAGACTAGGATGAGTCCCCCCGTCCCCCGGTGGATATAACACCGATTTGCATAGGTTAAGGTAACCTCAGTGTGGGAGTATTGGGTGATTTTGATATTAAGTAGAATATTGGGGTTGGAGGAGAGTAGGGACAGTAACAGTGTCTTTTAAATTTTTTATTGAAAAGTCCTTTCTCATCATCACTGCAGAGGTTTTTAAATACCCTATTTTACTCATACATGCTACTGTGGAGGAGATGGGGCACAGTGGAAGTCTTCAGTCTGAAGAATCCCCCCCCCGTCCCCTCCCCTGGGGCGGCAGGTAGCCTAGTGGTTAGAGCATTGGGTCAGTAACCGAAAGGTTTCTGGATCAAATCCCCGAACTGACAAGGTAAAAATCTGTTGTTCTGCCCCTGTTCCCCGGTAGGCCGTCATTGTGCCTAGTTGAATAAAGGTTTCACATATTTGGGCTGCTGCATATTCTAGCCGCCTTTTAGAAGCTGTAGAAACCCCCTCCACCCCTGTCTAATTAGACTAGGCTGACACAAGAAATGCACACCACACTGGGTCTAGTAGGCCTAGTCTTACTGAAGATATCCTTTATAATGTCTCTGAGTGAGCATTTCAAGTACAATGGTTTCGAGATGCACTTACTGAAAGCATGCAGCCTTTAGGTTCATGTGTAGCTTAGCCTACATGATTATATCTTAAGTATTATTTGTTTGGATTGATAACGCACACAACAACAATTCACCAATTTAAGCTGACAGAAATACCCTCTTAGACCTGCTCTCATACATTGGGTGTGTTAAATGCGATACGCCGTGTGTAACGTCCATTTTTGTAGTTTACTAGGCTACTTGAGTTCTCTCTCTCTCCATGCCGCTTTCCAGACCTAGCCCCAACCCCTGTCACTCAAGGAGCACATTTATTGTTGCTTGACCACGAGACACTTGCGTTCGGTCTGCATGGTCAATTTATTTTATTTATTTCACCTTTATTTAACCAGGTAGGCCAGTTGAGAACAAGTTCTCATTTACAACTGCGACCTGGCCAAGATAAAGCAAAGCAGTGCGACACAAACAACAACACAGACTTATATATGGAATAAACAAACATACAAAAGTCTATATACAGTTTGTGCAAGTGAGGTTGATGACAACAATGATGTTTTCACTTTGCTTCTTAATATAAATCAACTTGCGTTTTGTAATTACACCTTTATTTGTGTGTGTTTCTTACATCTGAAAACAGCTAGTTTGTCTTCTCTTAGCAAGTTGGGCCTAAATCTTGTTAGTCGCTAATTGCTAGTTAGCTAGCTAGCAAACGAATAAATGTCAGAGCACAACAAGGCACATACAACAGCACCCCCAACACAACCACTCCTGGATGCTCCTCTTCTGGATTTGCAGTTCATCATTATCTGTTATCTGCTGATCCATTGGTCACTAATAATTTGTTGCGCGGCTGCCTTCTTGTCCACTAGTTCAGTGTGTCTGGTGAGTGACTGTCATCACGTTACCAGGTTATCTTCACAACGCACACACATGGTGTGTCCTAGAGAGAGTTCTATCTTAGGTCGGTGCGACTCTTCTAACATTGCAAATAGAATACATTTGCCTAAATATACATGATTTCTTGTTCAAAGAAACATCTGTTAATAGTATCAGAGGATATCCAACATTTTAAAAATATTGACTTCTAATTTTGCTGCAGTTTGAACTAAGGAACCACACGTGTTGCTTGGTGTCTCAGTCAGTCTCACAACCTGAGATCTCTGCTGTTTGGCCCGGGGCGGCAGGGTAGCCTAGTGGTTAGAGCGTTGGACTAGTAATCGAAAGGTTGCAAGTTCGAATCCCCGAGCTGACAAGGTACAAATCTGTCGTTCTGCCCCTGAACAGGCAGTTAACCCACTGTTCCTAGGCCGTCATTGAAAATAAGAATTTGTTCTTAACTGACTTGCCTAGTAAAATAAAGTTAAAATATATATATATATTTTTTTAAATATCCTGGAAGGAAGAGTTTTTAATTTCACTTTGGCTCAGTCTCATCGCCTTGGGAGATTCCTTAAATAAAAACAAACCCACCAGCCCGTCCATATTTGTTGTTTGTAGACTTATTGGAGCCGACGGAGCACAATATTTTCAATTTAGTCACAGCTGAACTTGTCAACCGCTGTGGGTGAGCTATTCCAACGAGAGAACGTGAAATAACCAACGGTTTGTCCGTGCTGTGCTTATCCACAGTCCCATAGCATCTCATCTTATCTGTTGTTGACTGTGCTGGTGCACAACGATCACCTGGTCGATGACTAGAGAGAATAAGTGGTAGTTCCCCAATATGTTTTGAAACGGAGTTGAACTGCGGTCGGTGATCCTGATTGATTTGGATTCCCGCCGTCCTGTTTTCTTTCACATTGCTTCTGTTTAAATGCTTCTTAGTTTTACTCTCTGTTTTCCTCTTCTCCACAGATAAGCCCAGGTTGCTAAGCCACACCAGAAGTACCTCCCTAGACGGATCAGCGAAAAGCTATGTAGCAATCAAGGTTGGGCTGCATGACTATGTAACTACATGACTACAATTGCTCTTAATTCAATGAACCCCCCCTCACATCCACTTGATACGATCAGTGTTTGTATCTCTACTATACCTGTAGAACATACCATTGAGCATAGTAGCGTTACACTATTCCTAAAAGCTAGAACAATCCCCGAAGACCACAACGTTTTGCCAGCACCAGATTGGAAAATGGCAATTCGTGATCTTCAGTGCATAGTTACAGACTCAAATCAAATGTATTTATATAGCCCTTCTTACATCAGCTGATATCTCAAAGTGCTGTACAGAAACCCAGCCTAAAACCCCAAACAGCAAGCAATGCAGGTGTAGAAGCACAGTGGCTAGGAAAAACTCCCTAGAAAGGCCAAAACCTATGAAGAAACCTAGAGAGGAACCAGGCTATGAGGGGTGGCCCGTCCTCTTCTGGCTGTGCCGAGTGGAGATTATAACAGAACATGGTCAAGATGTTCAAATGTTAATAAATGACCAGCATGGTCAAATAATAATAATCACAGTGGTTGTCGAGGGTGCAACAAGTCAGCGCCTCAGGAGTAAATGTCAGTTGGCTTTTCATAGCCGATCCTTAAGAGTATCTCTACCGCTCCTGCTGTCTCTAGAGAGTTGAAAACAGCAGGTCTGGGACAGGTAGCACGTCCGGTGAACAGGTCAGGGTTCCATAACCGCAGGTATAACAGTTGAAACTGGAGCAGCAGCACGGCCAGGACTGGGAACAGCAAGGAGTCATCATGCCAGATAGTCCTGAGGCATGGTCCTAGGGCTCATGTCCTCTGAGAGAGAGCGAGAAAGAAAGAAAGAATTGGAGAGAGCATAATTCAATTCACACAGGACACCGGATAAGACAGGAGAAATACTCCAGATATAACAGACTGACCCTAGCCCCCCGACCCATAAACTACTGCAGCATAAATACTGGAGGCTTAGACAGGAGGGGTCAGGAGACACTGTGGCCCCATCTGATGATACCCCTGGACAGGGCCAAACAGGCAGGAGATAATCCCACCCATTTTGCCAAAGCACAGCCCCCACACCACTAGAGGGATATCTTCAACCACCAATTTACCATCCTGAGATGAGGCTGAGTATACCCCACAAAGATCTCCGCCACGGCACAACCCAGGGGGGGGCGCCAACCCAGACAGGAAGACCACGTCAGTGACTCAACCCACTCAAGTGACGCACCCCTCCTAGGGATGGCATTGAAGAGCACCAGTAAGCCAGTGACTCAGCCCCTTTTAATAGGTTTAGAGGCAGAGAATCCCAGTGGAAAGAGGGGAACCAGCCAGGCATAGACTGCAAGGGCGGTTCGTTGCTCCAGAGCCTTTCCGTTCACCTTCACGCTCCTGGGCCAGACTACACTCAATCATATTTACCTACTGAAGAGATGAGTCTTCAGTAAAGACAAAGGTTGAGACGAGTCTGCGTCTCTCACATGGGTAGGCAGACCATTCCAAAAAATGGAGCTCTATAGGAGAAAGCCCTGCCTCCAGCTGTTTGCTTAGAAATTCTATGGACAATTAGGAGGCCTGCGTCTTGTGACGTAGCGTACGTGTAGGTATGTACGGCAGGAACAAATCGAAAAGATGGGTAGGAGCAAGCCCATGTAATGCTTTGTAGGTTAGCAGTAAAACCTTGAAATCAGCCCTTGCCTTAACAGGAAGCCAGTGTAGGGAGGCTAGCACTGGAGTAATTTGATCAAATTTTGGGGTTCTAGACAGGATTCTAGCAGCCGTATTTAGCACTAACTGAAGTTTATTTAGTGCTTTATCCAGGTAGCCGGAAAGTAGAGCATTGCAGTAGTCTAACCTAGAAGTAACAAAAGCATGGATTAATTCTTCTGCACTACTGCCACTTTTATTGAGTTTGGTACACATCCGGTGGATAGAGAGCCATTTATTATGTTCAACATAGGAGGGCCAATGTTACAGACAATACGTAGTTACAGGCACGTTACCTTACAGACAATACGTAGTTACAGGCCGTTACCTTACAGACAATACGTAGTTACAGGCCCGTTACGTTCATTAATATTGCCTTGTCATGGAGGATGGGATATGTTCCAGATCCCTGTGTAGGTTATTCTAAAAGTCACATCACAGAGGGACAGTTGATGTACATTATATGGCCTGTCTCTTCCTTGTAGTCTGACCCAGGTCACGATAGACTGTTCACCATGCATGACCCATTTCCTTGCCATGGATGAAGGCTTTCTGGGTTCTGTAAACTGAAAGTAATGGGTGTTTCACGAGTTGTTGGTTTTCAATGGTAACAAAAGGCTTCCTTTTGCTCAAATTGTTTTGTTTCTCTTTTTCCTTTTGACACTAAATGATGCAGTATGATGATTTGTTGACACCTGTAGGCTTGGGCCTTATTCTTTGGCTGTCGACAGTCTTTGATCAAAGTTGTAGAGGTCTTCACGTTCTAGATTACTGTTGAGATGCTGAATGCATAATGGTGTTTTGTTGTGCTGAACAACATGAAAACTACAGCAACAACCATGTTGACTAATCAGTGATGCTTTGAATTTAAAACCAGAATCTGTAAAGCCTGCAGTGTCCTGCCTGGTACTCTACCTAACCCTTTAACATTTGCCCTCCAGGAGGAGAGTGTCCCCACGCCAGCCCTGCTAGCGGGGCCGAAGGAGACTGTGTCGGCCAAGGAGACGGTGTCGGCCACGGAGGAGACGGAGCAGACGCAGGACAACTTTAAGACACGGCGCTCTCAAGCCATCGCAGCTAAAGCGCTGGAAATCGAGAAGGTAAGAGGTCCCACTATCTAATGACTCCCAACTGCTAGCTAATAATCTGCTACTCTGCTAGCTAATAATCTGCTACTCTGCTAGCTAATAATCTGCTACTCTGCTAGTTAATAATCTGCTACTCTGCTAGTTAATAATCTGCTACTCTGCTAGCTAATAACCTGCTACTCTGCTAGCTAATAATCTGCTACTCTGCTAGCTAATACTCTGCTACTCTGCTAGCTAATACTCTGCTACTCTGCTAGCTAATAATCTGATACTCTGCTAGCTAATACTCTGCTAGCTAATAAACTGCTACTCTGCCGGCTAATAATCTGCTACTCTGCTAGCTAATACTCTGCTACTCTGTTAGCTAATACTCTGCTAGCTAATAATCTGCTACTCTGCCAGCTAATACTCTGCTACTCTGCTAGCTAATACTCTGCTACTCTGCTAGCTAATACTCCGCTCGCTAATAATCTGCTACTCTGCTAGCTAATACTCTGCTAGCTAATAATCTGCTACTCTGCCGGCTAATAATCTGCTACTCTGCTAGCTAATACTCTGCTACTCTGTTAGCTAATACTCTGCTAGCTAATAACCTGCTACTCTGCCAGCTAATACTCTGCCAGCTAGTACTCTGCCAGCTAGTACTCTGCTAGCTAATACTCTGCCAGCTAATACTCTGCTAGCTAATACTCTGCTATTCTGCTAGCTAATACTCTGCTACTCTGCCAGGTAATAATCTGCCAGATAATACTCTGCTAGCTAATACTCTGCTACTCTGCTAGCTAATACTCTGCTACTCTGCTAGCTAATAATCTTCTACTCTGCTAGCTAATAATCTTCTACTCTGCTAGCTAATACTCTGCTAGCTAATACTCTGCTAGCTAATACTCTGCTACTCTGCTAGCTAATATTCCGCTAGCTAATAATCTGCTACTCTGCTAGGTAATACTCTGCTTGCTAATAATCTGCTACTCTGCCGGCTAATAATCTGCTACTCTGCTAGCTAATACTCTGCTACTCTGTCAGCTAATACTCTGCCAGCTAATACTCTGCCAGCTAATACTCTGCCAGCTAATACTCTGCTAGCTAATACTCTGCTACTCTGCCAGCTAATACTCTGCTATTCTGCTAGCTAATACTTTGCTACTCTGCCAGGTAATAATCTGCCAGCTAATACTCTGCTAGATAATACTCTGCTAGCTTTACTCTGCTACTCTGCTAGCTAATACTCTGCTACTCTGCTAGCTAATACTCTGCTAGCTGTGTGGTAGTGTCGCTATCTCTAGTCCTAATCCTTTCCTCCATTTGGATGAATGGCTCTCTGAAACCCTATTGCATGTATATGGTGTCTCAGGAACATGTCGTTTTCATTTGAGTGCGAGAGGGACAAAGAGAGAGGGAGGATGAGTTGGCAGAAAGGACTTCTCAGTGTGCCTGCCCAGTCCTCCCTCTATACACAGACACACTGCATTACACTACCACTTATCTGTTCCTGTTAAACCAGGGCAGGAATGGCACTACAGTGTTCAGGCAGGCCACCCACGGTGTGGGTACTTCTTTTGGTATTATGTGAACACACACGCGCACACACTCTTACGCAGATAACACACAAACGCTTACCCTGTCCTTTCTCAACCAGGTCACAGCAGCAGTTGTGGTTAGAGGCACTGGCTTGTAACATCTGTTACAGTGAGGAACACCAAGCCAAACTCACCAGACCTAACAGAAACAGGGATGGGTGAGGCTGGGGATGTGGCTGGAGTACAGGGCTAAGGCTGGGGATAGAGATGTGACTGGAGCTGAGGCTGGGGATAGATTGGGCCAGACGGGGCTGGGGATAGGGTCGTGGCTGGTGCCTTGACTTAGGTTGGAGTTGGCATGAGATTCAGACCTACACTGATTTAGTGTGGTTGCTTCAGTCCATAGCTGTTTATTTACCTCCACATGGATGGAAGAGGCCGCCTCTTACCACCCGAGCCACGAGCACTCATCCCTGTATCCTGTCCTGAGCTTCAGAGGAGGCTGTTGAATGAGCACATTTGCAGTGAGAGATGAGGACTAGAAATGGACTCAGTTTGATTTGTGGGGTCAGTCGGGTCGATGTTCTTATAATACCCTACTTTACTGCTTTAGCCTTATTTACGTAATATGTGGATTACGGGCTAGGAAAGCAAATGAGAAAACCGAGACATTTATTTATGCTAAGATCCAGTAACTTCCTCTTGAAATGCTCCTGTGTTACATTAGCAGAATTAAAAAAAAATACAATCAAATCAGTCAGATAACAACCTAGCAGTTGACAATCCTTGATCTCATAAGCCTATATTTAATTGATGGTACTACACTTTTAAGATTTAGCTTACATATTTTCCACAGTTTTTTTTAAAGCATGTTTTTACAACTATTAACTTTTTGGTTAGAGAAACTAGATGAAGTATCAGAGAAACTATTCAGCTGAATTTGAATATCGAAACCAAAATGGCTGGCAGTTATTTTCTGAAGACTCCCTCCATTCATAATTTCTATCACTGTAACCTACACATATACATTTCTCCCCTATTAGTCCCTGAGATGGAGGCTGTGTCCCAAATGGAGCCCTATCCCCTTTATGCTGCTCCAGTCCGGTCTGCAGTCAGCCCAGGCTGATTACGTGGCTGTTTTAATAATGTCCTCTGTGTATCAGGCCATCCAGTCATTACATCCACTCATTACTCCACTTTACCCCCAAATCTGTATTCGTTACACATACATGCATAGTGCCTTCAGAAAGTATTCAAGCCCCTTGACTTTTTTCACATTTTGTTACGTCAGACGTATTCTAAAATGTATTAAATCTTTTTTTCCCCTCATCAATCGACACACAATACCCCATAATAACAAAGCAAAAACTGTTTTTTAGACATTTTGACATAAAAAAACCTCATTAGATTTATATAAGTAGTCAAACCCTTTACTCAGTACTTTGTTGAAGCACCTTTGGCAGCGATTACAGCCTCGAGTCTTCTTGGGTATGAAGCTACAAGCGTTCTCCCATTCTTCTCTGCAGTTCCTCTCAGGCTCTGTCAGGTTGGATGGGGAGCGATGCTGCACAGCTATTTTCAAGTCTTTCTAGAGATGTTCTATACGGTTCAAGTCTAGGCTCTGGCTGGGCCACTCAATGACAATTAGACTTTTCCCGAAGCCACTCCTATGTTTTCTTGGCTGTGTGACCAGTCTCACAATCCCTGCCGCTGAAAAACATCCTCACAGAATGATGCTGCCACCACCATGCTTCACCATAGGGGTGGTACCAGGTTTCCTCCAGACGTGACGCTTGGCTTTCGGGCCAAAGAGTTCAATCTTGGTTTCATCAGACCAGAGAATGTTTCTCATGGTCTGAGAGTCTTTAGGTGCCTTATGGCAAACTCCAAGTGGGCTGTCATGTGCCTTTTACTGAGGAGTGGCTTCTGTCTGGCCATTCTACCATAAAGGCCTGATAAGTAGAGTGCTGCAATAATGGTTGTCCTTCTGGAAGGTTCTCCCATCTCCACAGAGGAACTCTAGAGCTCTGTCAGAGGCACCATCAGGTTCTTGGTCACCTTCCTGACCAAGGCCCTTCTCCCCCGATTGCTCAGTTTGGCCGGGTGGCCAGCTCTAGGAAGAGTCTTGGTGGTTTCTAACTCCTTCCATTTAAGAATGACGGTGGCCACTGTTGTTGGGGACCTTCAATGCTGCAGAATTATTTTGGTACCCTTCCCCAGATCTGTGCCTCGATACAATCCTGTCTTGGACAGTTTTTTTTCGACCTCGTGGCTTGGTTTTTGCTCTGACATGCACTGTCAACTGTGGGACCTCATATAGACAGGTGTGTGCCTTTCCAAATCATGTTCAATCTATTTAATTGGCCACAGGTGGACTCCAATCAAGTTGGAGAAACATCTCAAGGATGATCAATGGACACAGGATGCACCTGAGCTCAATTTCGAGTCTCATAGCAAAGGGTCTGAATACTTATGTAAATAAATAGTTGTTTATACATTTGCACACAAACAAATCTAAAAACCTGTTTTTCACTTTGTCTTTATTTATTGTGTGTAAATGAGGATTTTAGATTTGTTAAAATCCATTTTAGAATAAGGCTGTAATGTAACAAAATGTGAAAGAAGTAAAGGGGTCTGAATACTTTCCGAAGGCACTGTACATGCATGCATGCAGACACAGAAGCAAGCAAACACACGTACCCCTATAATCCAGACCTCCACGTCTGCTCCAAATGTCCCCCTTCACCTCCTTACTTCCCCACTCTGACGCCCTCAGCCCTGGCTTCTCAACCCATCCTGTGTGGCCCTACCTCCAGTATCATGTCTGGAGATCGGCCCCTGGCTCCCACCGCTGGGAGGTAGGGAGGAAAGACGCACACAGACACACACACACACACACACACACACACACACACACACACACACACACACACACACACACACACACACACACACACGTGCATGTTAAAACTTCCTGTTTTGTGAAGTAACAAGAGACTGCTTCTGTTCTGTGTTCAGAGTAAAGTTTGAGGAAACGCTACTCCCTAAATACTCTGTATTGTTGTTAATGCGCCATGACGCTCTTCCTCTCACACACACAGAATTAAGAGCGTTTTTTTTAAGCTGCAGTATTGTCAAGGGAAATCATTCATTTTGAGTTAATTGTTCATCACAAGGCTTTTTTTTTTCATTTTTTTTTTTTCATTCTCACGCATACTGTTTTAAAGCTTCAAAGCATGTAGATTAGAAGACTGTATATAGGAACCTAATGAAGGGACAATGTAATCAGTGTCAACACACTGTAGTTTAGGGAAAAACCTTAGGGAAAGATCTTCTGTTTTGAAAGATGGCAAACATAATCAGACTGGTGTTAACAGTTTTTATTTGATTTATTTAACCTCTATTTAAACAGGCAAGTCAGTTAAGAACAACTTCTTATTTACAATGACGGCCTGCCAAAAGGCCTCCTGCGGGGACGGGGGCTGGGATTCAAAATATATATTTTTTTTAAATACAACAAAACGCACTTCATGACGAGAGGCCACAACACTACATAGAGACCAAAAGATGACAACCTAGCAAGGCTGCAACACAACATAGTAGCAGCACAAAACATTATTGGGCACAGGCCACAGCACAAAGGGCAAGAAGGTAGAGACAACAATACGCAATCACGCAATGCAGCCACAACTGTCAGTAAGAGTGTTCATGATTGAGTCTTTTGAATGAAGAGATGGAGATAAGTGTCCAGTTGGAGTGTTTTTTGCAGCTTGTTCCAGTCTCTAGTTGCAGCAAACTGAAAAGAGGAGCGACCTAGTGATGTGTGTGCTTTGGGGACCTTTAACAGAATGTGACTGGCAGAACGGGTGGAGGATGAGGGCTGCAGTAGGTATCTCATATAGTAGTGGAGTGAGGCCTAAGAGGGTTTTATAAATAAGCATCAACCAGTGGGTCTTGCGCTGGGTGTACAGAGATGACCAGTTTACAGAGGAGTATAGAGTGCAGTGATGTGTCCTATAAGGAGCATTGGTGGCAAATCTAATGGCCGAATGGTAAAGAACATCGAGCCGCTCGAGAGCACCCTAACCTAGCTGGTGGGTACTGTGAGATGTGACAACATTCCTTTTGTCACGTTCATGTTACTTGTTTCTTTATGCATCTTCAAACCTGGAACAATTTTCTCTCCTTCACAAATAAGCTTACCCTCTCTGAAGGTAAATGAACAATTTACTCTTGTAGCACGGTGTAGTGATCAAATGTATCCTAAATTCAGCCTGTATTCATTGTTTCCCTATTTGATCAAACTGTTTCAGAATAAAGTAGAAACTGAAACTGACCAGGAGACGAAAGTTGTTTAAAGAGGAAGTTGGCCACACTTCCCTGTGGTTGGTGTTAGTCCAACACTGCCATTATGTGAACCGGGGGCTACGGGTGACATGATGGGCGACACAGTCTACAGACATTAAAGGCTGATCCTGAGATCACATGCGTCATGTTATGGGTGGGAGTGAGCCTGGGCAGAGTCCATGTTTTTAAAGCAGCATGCACCTTTTGGTCACATGATACCTCACTGGTCCATGCATGGCTATAATCCCAAATAGCAACATTCACCAGGGGACGATAGCAGAGGTTCTCTCACATTTGTGGTGAAAGCAAAGAAGAATCACGTTCTCTTCTCTTGCTAGCGAGCTGGCTGGCTAAACATACCTTTTAGCTTCACACAGCTCCATGTGAAATAATCTGATTTATAATTAAATAATATGCTCTGACAAATATCATTTTACTTGTCTGTGAAACCTACAAAATTATCTTAAGTTTAATGTACTGCTTGAATGTATTCACTTCCATATCAGCTAAAAATAGAATGTTATTAAATAGCCCAGAATCACGTAGTTATTATTATTATTTTTTAATAATACAATTTTGGGGGGAATTCTAAGCCTGCAATTTCGTTTGGTTTATCGTTTGAACAGTCACAAAGATTTGTATTTGGTTATCAATGCAAAATAGTCTGCTTATTTGATGCAGCAGTCTAATGCCAAGCTAAACCTGTAACGGCGTTCTTCGTTTGTCGAAAGAGAGTCGGACCGAAATGCAGCGTGGTTGTTACTCATGTTCTTTAATGAATGAAATGACGATACATGAAATAACTATACAATACAAAACAACAAACGGAACGTGAAACCTAATTACAGCCTATCTGGTGAAACTACACAGAGACAGGAACAATCACCCACGAAATACAAAGCGAAACTCAGGCTACCTAAATACGGTTCCCAATCAGAGACAACGAGAATCACCTGACTCTGATTGAGAACCGCCTCAGGCAGCCAAGCCTATACAACACCCCTAATCAGCCGCGATCCCAAATACTACAAACCCCAATATGAAAATACAATAACATAAACCCATGTCACACCCTGGCCTGACCAAATATATAATGAAAACACAAAATACAATGACCACGGCGTGACAAAACCAAGCTGGAGCGATCTTGAAGTTGATTTTTGAAGTTGATTGGGAACCACGACAAAATTATTTTGTGAAACAAAAACTTTGTGCCAGAAGAGAACAAGGAGAAAAAAACATTTTCCTGCTTCCATTGTTGCTACAGGGATATAGAGCCCTATATAGAGCCCTACCGCTGGGCAATGAATTGTTTGCTCTGTCACAATGTTTGAGCGGAACGAAACTCTTGTCGAAAGCAACAACGGCAGGACTATGCACTACAAAGAGCCTCCCATTTTGTGACAAAACGATATTCATATACTGCATGCGCCCTGAGTCATCCGTTTGCATGAAGTGTGCCGAGCCTCTGAAGCATCAGTCTCGAAGGCTAACATGTCCCACATTCAGGATATTTCTGTCGGTTATATTTCTGACATTTTTACAGTATTTGTTTGTTTTGTTGTACTTTGTCTTGAGCATGTGTTTGATTAGTTTTACAAATAAGACCACGTACAGTGATTGGACAGTGACCGTTCTATTGTTGTTTTGTCTCTATACTGCAGCACTTTGGTTAATGCCTTTCTTGGGTAAACGTTTTCAGTTTGAGTGCCGATTTACTCTTGAATCTTGTAGAATTGACCCTCTAGAATATAACCCTCGTATGTGTTCATTAATCTTATCTACATCAGCAACACACCTCTGCAGGTCATTGCAGTTCTGCTCCAGTTCGGAGAGCAGCCTGCAGGCCTGCACAATGTGGGTTAGGGATGCGGGAATGAGCAGATAACTGGCTGTGTTAACTGCCTCAGCATGCTGCAGCTAGCTGAGCTGAGAGGGTATTTTCAGGGCAATGGAGAGACTGAGTGAGAGAGCTAAAACGATTGTATGGACTGGAACATGGGGAGAGAGAATGTGGGAGACCTTGAGACGTTTGGAGGCTGGAGGCACAAACTGCACTTATTTGAATTTACTCTTAATTAGCAGCTCCTTGAGTCTCTTTCAGGAGAGTATGCTGTAGTGTGTATAATTTCACTTAACCGTCCCTACCTTGCTTGGCCCAGTTGACCCTTCAAATACCTCAGGTGGTATCAGGTGTGACAGGTCTTATGTAGGAATTCCCAGTTGAATGTGGCATCACTGATACCATATACGTCCTAGTCTACAAAATCAGTTTACACTACTGAGTTAATGAGCAAAACCTTAGAATATGTGCTTAGGGTACGTACGCCTTGAGTGTATTTGTTTTATTTGATATAATAGGGTGAACTTTCCCATGCGTCTTGGCCTATTTTCATCCTCATTGTTTCAGGTTAGACATACTATTATTCCACTGACCTTTGAAGTACTGTGGTCCTCCATGACTTGACTTGTCCCACCCAACTGAAGTCTCTCCTATTGTTTGGCCATTGAGCCCTCAGCCCTGTGCTAGTGGCCATGGTTTAGATGTTGTAGTGTTAAGAACCTACTACTAACTTCTGTCCTGTTCTACTAAGCTAACATATGGAATTGTTTTAAGATGGTAATACTAACTATCATTTAGCTATTAGATGTTTCTATTTTCATTTTATTTTAGGACCCCTTTAGACACATAAGAAAGAAAAAAAGGAAAAAAATATTTGATCAATTGAGTTTGGTCTTACTGAACCTTTTTAGATAAAACATCACTAAATATATTCACAAAATAATTTATTAAAACACAGTTTTGCAATGAAGGTCTACAGTAGCCTCAGCAGCACTCTGTAGGGTAACACCATGGTTTAGCTGGAGGACAGCTAGTGTCCGTCCTCCTCTGGGTACATTGACTTCAATACAAAATCTTGGTGGCTTGTGGTTCTCACCCCCTTCCATAGACTTACAGTAATTATGTCAACTTCTGGAGGACGTCCTCCAACCTATCAGAGCTCTTGAAGCTTGAACTGACTTGTCCACCCAATCAAAGGATCAGATGATGAATCTAGTATGGAAAACATAAGCTACAGCTAGCTAGCACTGCAGTGGCATAAAATGTGACGAGTAGTTGAATCGAGAGAGAAAGACAGCAGTAGAACAGTTTTGAACAAATTACATTTCTTCAAAACTAGAGAAGCGAGAGAGAAAGAGCTAGCTGTATTTCATATTTTTTCACTTACTTAGCTAGCGAATGCAGCTAGTTAGTTTAGCCTACTCAAACACTCGGCCCAAACAAAGAGGGATGCTTTGTTACCTAGCTGATTATAGCTATCCAACACTCAAACACTTCCAAGTCAAGGTTAGCTTTTGGTTTGATTAATTTATTGCAACCGGGGGCCCGCCGGTGTAACTGATAAACTGGTTGCTAACTACACTGTACTGCATGATTGTAGCGGGTTTACTAACGCGGTAGTTCTAGTAGCTATGTTGTTGACTTGATGTTAGCTAATACGGTGACGATGTAGGCTGTGTGTCGCGGTTAGATTTTTCCGTCGGGTCACGGATGTGTTGTGCACTGAAGTCCACAAGTGAATGGAAAAGGTGAGAGGAGGAGAGCACATAGATGCGAGAAGGAGTTCTACAACTATCTGTCTGCTATGAAAGTGAACTATGTTTGCGTGTGATCAGGGGTGTATTTATTCCGCCGATTTTTGTTGAAAAGCATTTCTTAAACGGAAGCAAACAGAACGAAACTGCGATGAACATACCTAAATTTGTCAAATCGAAACTCTTGTTTGCAACTGTTGGACTAATGATTACACCCTAGATCAGCGAGATGAAGGCAAGATTGTGCAAGGCGATATTGAATGTGTCAAGGTATGTATGTATGTATTTCATTCATTGACTAGGTTGTATGTAACCTCATGATGGGTATAGGTGTAATTTGAGTATCATCTAGTAAGTAGCCTAAAAAGATCAATGTTTACATTGAGCTGGGTGAATGGAACATGAATGATAGTCATCCAATATGCTGTAATAGAAATAAGGCCACGCTCATAAAACAATAATGGTCCTCCCTCATCTTAAGAGCCCTCAGCCCTGTGCTAGTGGCCATAGTTTAGCAGGTTGTAGTGTTAAGAGGTTCTGTTCTGAACCTGTGAGATACAGGAACACCATAAACATCATCCTCTCCTTTATTTGTACCGTACCTGCCAGGTCAAGCAGACTTCCATCACAACCTCCTAAAGCCTGTGTTTATTTCAGGCTATCTATGTAAAGCTCTATAGGCTGGTTTGGCTTGAACACGCGTACATGTACACATGCCCTTTGCTCATAGCGGACGGTCTCGTAGCCGAAGGTGTCCTGCAACAAGGCCTGATTTATACTAGGGTCAAACCCACTTCCTCCTCAACCCAGATTATCTGACAGGCAGCTGTCCTTAGACCTCTCTGCACTCTTACAACTCTTCTTTATGGCTTTCAACTCACTTGATATATTTTGTCCTGCACAGTCAGAAGATAACATTTGAAAAAATTAAGCATTTTCTTTGCTTAAACTATTCTAAACTAGAAAAGACTACTACAGCCCAGATTTCCAAAAATAGAACATGACATGACACAGTCCTACCTCTTAACGAAGCTTCCTGGGACTTAATTAAATCACAACTGGAGAGAAATAGGTCAAAGGACTCTCTTGCTGTTTTGGGAAATTGACGCAGAGAATGAGACTGTCTGACAAAGCCATTATAGTCTTATTCCTTCAATAAAACATATTTTACCACTGGAAAGAACAGTTGCCACTAATAAATAAATAAAAATGTTAGGGGGGGACTACCGCACATACAGTAACTTCTTTAGTGACTTAGAAGTAATGTTGAATTAAGCCAGTGTTTTAGTTATTGTAATTCTTTCAGTCAAATCAAATCAAATCAAATCAAATTTTATTTGTCACATACCATGGTTCCTAAAGCTTGTGCTTCTAGTTCCGACAATGCAGTGATAACCAACAAGTAATCTAACTAACAATTCCAAAACTACTGTCTTATACACAGTGTAGGGGATAAGGAACATGTACATAAGGATATATGAATGAGTGATGGTACAGAGCAGCATACAGTAGATGGTATCGAGTACAGTATATACATATGAGATGTGTGTAGACAAAGTAAACAAAGTGGCATAGTTAAAGTGGCTAGTGATACATGTGTTACATAAGGATGCAGTCGATGATGTAGAGTACAGTATATACATATGCATATGAGATGAATAATGTAGGGTAAGTAACATTATATAAGGTAGCATTGTTTAAAGTGGCTAGTGATATATTTACATAATTTCCCATCAATTCCCATTATTAAAATGGCTGGAGTTGGGTCAGTGTCAATGACAGTGTGTTGGCAGCAGCCACTCAATGTTAGTGGTGGCTGTTTAACAGTCTGATGGCCTTGAGATAGAAGCTGTTTTTCAGTCTCTCGGTCCCAGCTTTGATGCACCTGTACTGACCTCGCCTTCTGGATGATACGGGGTGAACAGGCACGGGTGGTTGATGTCCTTGATGATCTTTATGGCCTTCCTGTAACAACGGGTGGTGTAGGTGTCCTGGAGGGCAGGTAGTTTGCCCCGGTGATGCGTTGTGCAGTCCTCACTACCCTCTGGAGAGCCTTACGGTTGAGGGCACCTCAGCCCGCCAGGATGCTCTCGATTGTGCATCTGTAGAAGTTTGTGAGTGCTTTTGGTGACAAGCCTCTTCTTCAGCCTCCTGAGGTTGAATAGGCGCTTGCAACTCACGCTGTCAGTGTGAGTGGACCAATTCAGTTTGTCTGTTGTATGCCGAGGAACTTAAAACTAGCTACCCTCTCCACTACTGTTCCATCGATGTGGAAGGGGGTGTTCCCTCTGCTGTTTCCTGAAGTCCACAATCATCTCCTTAGTTTTGTTGACGTTGAGTGTGAGGTTATTTTCCTGACACCAAAGGGCCCTCACCTCCTCCCTGTAGGCCGTCTCGTCGTTGTTGGTAATCAGCCTACCACTGTTGTTCCGCAAACTTGATGATTGAGTTGGAGGCGTGCGTGGCCACGCAGTCGTGGGTGAACAGGGAGTACAGGAGAGGGCTCAGAACGCACCCTTGTGGGGCCCCGTGTTGAGGATCAGCGGGGAGGAGATGTTGTTGCCTACCCTCACCACCTGGGGGCGGCCCGTCAGGAAGTCCAGTACCCAGTTAAAGACCCAGGGTCTCACTTGAACTGGAGGGTACTATGGTGTTGAATGCCGAGCTGTAGTCGATGAACAGCATTCTCACATAGGTATTCCTCTTGTCCAGGTGGGTTAGGGCAGTGTGCAGTGTGGTTGAGATTGCATCGTCTGTGGACCTATTTGGGCGGTAAGCAAACTGGGTCTAGGGTGTCAAGGGTGGAGTGATATGGTCCTTGACTAGTCTCTCAAAGCACTTCATGATGACGGAAACATAGTCGTTTAGCTCAGTTACCACTTGGGAACAGGAACAATGGTGGCCCTCTTGAAGCATGTGGGAACAGCAGACTAAGGGATTGATTGAATATGTCCGTAAACACACCGGCCAGCTGGTCTGCGCATGCTCTGAGGGCGCGGCTGGGGATGCCGTCTGGGCCTGCAGCCTTGCGAGGGTTAACACGTTTAAATGTCTTACTCACCTCGGCTGCAGTGAAGGAGAGACCGCATGTTTCCGTTGCAGGCCGTGTCAGTGGCACTGTATTGTCCTCAAAGCGGGCAAAAAAAATCGCCAACGACAACGTCGTTCAAAGTTCACACAGTGTGGGCTGAAGGTTTCATTAGTATTTAAAGTTCACACAGTGTGGGCTGAAGGTTTAATTGGTATTAAAAGCTCACACAGTGTGGGCTGAAGGTTTCATTGGTATTAAAAGCTCACACAGTGTGGGCTGAAGGTTTAATTGGTATTAAAAGTTCACACAGTGTGGGCTGAAGGTTTAATTGGTATTAAAAGTTCACACAGTGTGGGCTGAAGGTTTCATTAGTATTTAAAGTTCACACAGTGTGGGCTGAAGGTTTAATTGGTATTAAAAGCTCACACAGTGTGGGCTGAAGGTTTCATTGGTATTAAAAGCTCACACAGTGTGGGCTGAAGGTTTAATTGGTATTAAAAGTTCACACAGTGTGGGCTGAAGGTTTAATTGGTATTAAAAGTTTACACAGTGTGGGCTGAAGGTTTAATTGGTTTTAAAAGCAACAGTAAAGCTTAGACTGCCGCCGCCAGCAGGCTCCAGTCAACTTTCATGGAGGGTTTTTGTTTGGCTCTGAAGTCCCACTAGGGTGGGGGCGAGCATAGGGGGCCTGGCAGGATTATATTAGCTGAACCCTTGTCCCAGACTGCTCTCTATGCCCTTGTGCCCTCCTTCATAGGACACTTTTATAGGGAACTTCATGGGGCACTTATTAGGGAACTTCAGAGGAGGCTTGGAGCTGATCTCTAGAGCTGAACCCATGTCCCAGACTGCTCCCTCTCTTTGTGAGGGCACTTCAAAAGGCAATTTGGTGTGAAAACCACTCGTTCCAGATCTAGCTAGAGTGCTGACCTCCAGAAGGGATCAAACACACAATGCTCACTTACCCCCCACCCCCCAGGTGATACAGACCTACTGCCCAGTGGGCTAGCATCTGGTTGGGACTCTAGCCCTGGCTTAATAGAGCGGTTATCAGCCCTTTCTAGTGTGGCAGGCTGTAAAACCAGAGCTGCCGGCTGGACAGGAGTCTGTTAGTTACCATGTGGAGGAACTGAACCGCTAACAGTCTGCTAATATAACACCTTCGCTCCATTTTGTTCCAATGGAAGGTTGGACACACCTGTTTTGTTGAATACACCTACTTGCCAGAAAATGTGGGTTCATTAAGTTCACAGTAAAGTGTTGGAACGAGGAGTAGGTCTGAACCTGAGTGTTCTCTACTTGTGTTACAGCTATTAAAGAACACTTTGAAGCGAAGGTGTCAGTGCACATTGTACAATTTCATTGAATTTGACACCAGCTTCTCCTGCTTCTGAATGTGCATTATTCCTGGTTCATGTGACTGACTTGCCTAGTTAAATAAAGGTTACATTTTTTTAAAATATATATAAATGTGGTGGTACGTTTTATGTAGTCAATGACTGTCTTTGTACTTCATGTTATTGATTCTATGGTGGTTAATCAATTTCCCTATTAGGATGTTTTTCTACTATGTTTCAGAACAGTGCACACTGGAGGGTTTGTATACATTGCTAATGTTGGACTGTGAGGTGTTTTAGAACAGCAGACTATGGTTTGTATAGGCTACATTTCTAATGTAGGGGTGTGTGTGTCTCTGTGCGCGTGTGTGTCTCTGTGCGTGTGTGTGTCTCTGTGCGCGTGTGTGTCTCTGTGCGCGTGTGTGTCTCTGTGCGTGTGTGTGTCTCTGTGCGCGTGTGTGTCTCTGTGCGTGTGTGTCTCTGTGCGCGTGTGTGTCTCTGTGCGCGTGTGTGTCTCTGTGCGTGTGTGTGTCTCTGTGCGTGTGTGCAGCGGTACAAGCAGGACTGCGAGACATTTGGCACGGTGGTAAAGATGCTGGTTATCAAGGAGCCCAGTCTGGAGAAGATGCTTCAGAACCCTCTGAAGGACAACCTGATTGAGATCAGGGAGCGTTGCCTTGACGACCTCCGACACTTCATCATAGAGCTGGACCAGGTCATAAAGCCCCAACCATCAACATGAGGGGGAACCACAAATCCGCGTACTACATGCCAGGATTGTTGGACCAGAGGTGTAGTTTGGCCAGTGGTATAGACATTGTGACCCTGTGTGATATTCTCTCAATTACTGTGTCAATAAGAGGGAAACATTCACATTCAAATAACATTTTAACCTAAAAATAATTGGTCACAAAAAAAAAAGTTAGTTGATTTTATTGAAAACATGCTAAATTGAGAATAAGTGTTTTATTTTCACCAACCTTTTCCGAGTTGAGATCATTTCCGAGTCGAAATGCAAGTCCAGTTCTATCACTCAGATGTTTTCTAAATATGACTTAAAAAACGTACGCCTGTGCTACATTAACCAATTAAAAACAGTTCTGTAGCAATGAGGTTTGTACAGAATGTATTGGGTCTATAGCGTAATCACTGCATATTGGCTTCGCTTTAATTTCCCTGCCAATGCATTGTTGTTCAGACCATTTAAAAATATATATATTAAAAAATTTGAGTTAAGCTATATGATCACACAGTAATATAGATCAGTTGTTGTATTACTTGTGAGTCGACGCTACGTGAGCATATTTAAATAATTCGCTTTACATTTTACTGGGCTGATGGTGCCTGTATCTGATGGTCAGGCTCAGCAGTCCACCTCTCAACATCCCTCTACTCTCCCTTTCCTCCGCTGACACTGACCAAAAAGGACACTGTCATCCAGCTGATGGCGGATCTCGACTCGCATCATTCTCAGTTTCTCTCCTAATGGTTTTGAAATCTCACAGTATCTGTAGCTTTCCTTCACACCTGCTACGTTACTGCAGACACGGTAATCTGAGCCATCCGATTGGCCAGCGGTAGGCCTGTAGTGCACTTCATTTGCTCTGCAGGCCCGCCGGGAAGGAAGAGTTTGTATCTTCAGACAAATTAAATGGTTTAAAATGAGAACACTTCGCCTACCCGGCGTGCAGGGCAGCTGAATCAAGTGCACCTACCGGCAACGGTGTAAGACAAAAAATGTATACAAATGCAAGGATTTTTTTATATATATTTTTTTTACATAAATGTTTGAGATTGACAAGAAATGCCTTTGAGATCGACCAGTTGGTCACCACTGCTTTTGGGAGGTCATAGAAGAAAATATGAAGCATTCTAATTTGATTGGCTTGTTTCAATGCTGTTCTAGATTTCAGACTTGAAAAGAGAATTCTGCCGTCGTTACTCTAGATGTCCAGCTGTCATTTATTTACTCTGTCATCCACTACTACTGGCTTTCTGACCAAGTAGTAAAACAACCTGATCATACAGAGTTTGCATATTTTTGTGTATTTACATCTTATTTTCTATTTGGTAATAAAAGTGATGTAACAACTGGTGCTTCACACTATAATCCTTCTTTATACAGTACTAGTTCTGTACCAGCTTTTTGGGACGGAATGAAATCACATTCTCATTACGTTTATAATATATATTTTTTATTACAATTTTATAAGCATCAATCTTGGCCTTTATATTCCAGTTCTTACATTTATACAGATAACTGATCTGTTTACAATACAATACTGGCCCAACACTCTAACCACTAGGCTACCTGACCTGCCGCCCCTCCACTCTAACCACTAGGCTACCTGCCACCCCGCCCCTCTAACCACTAGGCTACCTGACCTGCCGCCCCTCCACTCTAACCACTAGGCTACCTGCCGCCCCGCCCCTCTAACCACTAGGCTACCTGACCTGCCGCCCCTCCACTCTAACCACTAGGCTACCTGACCTGCCGCCCCTCCACTCTAACCACTGGGCTACCTGCCGCCCCGCCCCTCTAACCACTAGGCTACCTGACCTGCCGCCCCTCCACTCTAACCACTAGGCTGGCTACCTGCCGCCCCTCCACTCTAACCACTAGGCTACCTGCCGCCCCTCCACTCTAACCACTAGGCTACCTGCCGCCCCTCCACTCTAACCACTAGGCTACCTGCCGCCCCTCCACTCTAACCACTAGGCTACCTGCCGCCCCTCCACTCTAACCACTAGGCTACCTGCCGCCCCGCCCCTCTAACCACTAGGCTACCTGACCTGCCGCCCCTCCACTCTAACCACTAGGCTACCTGCCGCCCCGCCCCTCTAACCACTAGGCTACCTGCCGCCCCTCCACTCTAACCACTAGGCTACCTGCCGCCCGCCCCTCTAACCACTAGGCTACCTGCCGCCCGCCCCTCTAACCACTAGGCTACCTGCCGCCCCGCCCCTCTAACCACTAGGCTACCTGCCGCCCCGCCCCTCTAACCACTAGGCTACCTGCCGCCCCGCCCCTCTAACCACTAGGCTACCTGCCGCCCTCCACTCTAACCACTAGGCTACCTGCCGCCCCTCCACTCTAACCACTAGGCTACCTGCCGCCCCTCCACTCTAACCACTAGGCTACCTGCCGCCCTCCACTCTAACCACTAGGCTACCTGCCGCCCCTCCACTCTAACCACTAGGCTACCTGCCGCCCTCCACTCTAACCACTAGGCTACCTGCCGCCCCTCCACTCTAACCACTAGGCTACCTGCCGCCCCTCCCTCTAACCACTAGGCTACCTGCCGCCCCGCCCCTCTAACCACTAGGCTACCTGCCGCCCTCCACTCTAACCACTAGGCTACCTGCCGCCCCGCCCCTCTAACCACTAGGCTACCTGCCGCCCGCCCCTCTAACCACTAGGCTACCTGCCACCCCTCCACTCTAACCACTAGGCTACCTGCCGCCCCTCCACTCTAACCACTAGGCTACCTGCCGCCCCTCCACTCTAACCACTAGGCTACCTGCCGCCCCTCCACTCTAACCACTAGGCTACCTGCCGCCCCTCCACTCTAACCACTAGGCTACCTGCCGCCCCTCCACTCTAACCACTAGGCTACCTGTCCCCCCAAATGGTACTATACTTGCTTGTTTTGTCACACAAACTGAAATTAGGGGAACTATTTGAAATTTAGCAACCAGGAAATAGCTTTTGGGAAACCAGGCCCAGGGTCAAACTCTGCACTCTGAATACCTTTGCTGGCAGCATATCATATGTTTAATTTTTCAAACCCTGGTTAAGAAAAGAGAAGGTTCTTTGATAACTGCTGTCAGTTTTGTCTTTTCAATGCCATTCCACTACAAAAACATTTGACTCAGGGTTATAAAAACAATTACACTTTACAATATATACATTAATATCTGCACTGTTAAATAGTCATTTCCGCTACTCTCTAAATGGTGTTTTTATAAATACATTTGTTCAGAGTTATTTGCATACATTTTTTTCTAATACAATTATGACAGTTGAAATGTGTTTATGCAACTCTGTTTTTTTTGTAATGCAATTCAATAATAGGATCAGAGCCATGTTAACATGTATTACATCCGATGGCAAGACGGTTTTAACAAGCGGGCCATTTCTGTATTCACAATAGTGGCAACAACAACGAGATTCAGAAGGGGGTTGCACACAGAGTTTAAAAGTCTTATGAGATGATACAGTTCTTCCCCTTGTGCCCCTTCTTCTTTTTGGACATAGTCCGTGGGACTGCTCCGTAAGGCAGGGAGGGCAGGCCTGCCACGTGGCTTGGGCTGGGCAGGCCATCATAGTAGTGTCTGTGTGTCTGGGGGATGGGCTGGCCCAGGAAGAAGCCTTCCTCCTCAGACTCAGAGGAAGAAGAGGAGCAGGTGGAGCACCAGTCATCTTGGTCCCTTTCCCCACACAACCCCATGAACCTCTCCATGGCTGGGCCTTGCTGGAGTCTGAAGTCTGAGGTGGCTTGGTGGGGATGGCTGTGGGGATGCTGGGTCTGGCCATACCCCTGCTGGTTGGGCAGGAAGGCCAGCTGCTGGGGCCTCTTTGAGCTGAAGCCGTGTCCCCCATGACCTCTATGGTCCTCTCTGAAGTATATGCGATTGGCCCTCTCCTTGGGCACCAGGTGGAGAGCGTTGTCGGAGCGTGACTTGCGGCTGCGGCGTCTCCTGTGGGGGTGGTTGTGATAGCGGCCGGAGCCCGGGTCACCAATCTCCTGGTCCTGCTCCTCGAAATGGTATGCTCGCCGCCGCGTCCGCTCGCTCATCGGAGGCTGGCGCACCTGCAAATCACCATAGCGACTGTTGTCCACGACGTCTGGGGAGAACTTCACCTGTTGGGGTCGAGACTGGGATCGAGTCCGTCTCAACGCCGGGACATGAGGAGGCTTGGGGGGAGAGGGAAGAGGGACCGTCTCTTCCTCTGGTACGTTCTCCTGCTCCAGCTCAGACGTAAGGCTCTTCAGGGAATTGGCACTGCGGTGTAACATGGAGGAGTTGAGAGTTCCCATGTTGCTTGTGTTCTCACAGTCTCTCTCAGCCTCGAGTTCCTGGAAGCTCTGTAAGGAGTAGACCAGAGGTCTCTCTTTACTGTCGCCATCTACAGAGGCACCTGAGAGAAGAGTGGGAGAGAGATAATGACATGTATTTGTACAAGTTGTCTTTTCACCACAGTGCTGTTTCAAAAAACATTCTGCCATCACAGAACATTGAACATTAGGATGCAAATCAGATCAAGACCTGGTCATTTCTCCTGGACAAATCAAGCCTAGTACTGGACTAAAAGGCTATTTTAATAGAGATGTAACATGTCTTACCCGTGATGTTGGACAGTGCCAGTGAGTCCATGGAGTCCCTGACACTCTGATCTGTCCGTTTCACCTTGTCTGTGATGCACTCCAGAGAGTTGTCATACCACTGCTTCTCCTCCCTCTGGAAGCTGGTACCTCCGATGCTTACAGCGCCGTGCTCCAGCTCCTGGAGTTTCCTACTGCTGGCCGGGCCAGGGTGGCTCCCGTAGGCCGAATCCCCCAGCCCGTCCTGGGACTGGGCCCAGTACATATCTGTCTGGTACTTCTTACTGGCCAGGCTCTGGCTGCCTGACCCTCCTCCACATCCTCCTCCGGTCTCAGCCCTAGAGCTCTGAGGCTCACACTGTTTCATCTTGACCTCAGCCTCGGTCATCCACAGATTGGTTGTAGGTCTGGAGTCGACCACCTCACCTTGCTGGAAGACTCCGTGCTCCCCGAACTTGAGCAGCAGCTGGGTCATGTAGTCCTCGTGCTCGGCCCACTCCTCCTCGCCCCGGTCCTCGGGGCCCTCGGTGTCCTCCCTCCCCCTCCAGAAGCACTCCTCATTTGTTAAACCCAGGTGGGCCAGCTTATTGGTGAGCGTATCGGTGTCTGGGTTACCGGTAAACCCGGGGAACTTGTAGTTGACAGAGGGCGAGAAGAGGAGCGACTGGCGGCACTGGTCGGCTGAGCGGCTGCTCTTGCCCATGCGGACGCTGCGGCGCGACTCGCGGGAGCGCGCGGACTGGAAGGCGGAGTCGGAGGAGTCTGAGGCGTGGACGTCCTCTCCCAGACTGCAGGCCTTGGAGCAGTAGATCCGGCCCTGCTTGGGCAGGAAGGGACAGCCCAGCAGAGAGCTCTTACACTGGGCACAGCAGAAACAACCCTTGGTGGCGTGCCAGTGGAGACCGTCGTACGTCATCTGGGCGTGGTCCACACCTACGGGAAAGGAAAAAGACTTAGCACAGATGTGAGGAAATATTTGTGTTTTGTGAAACACTTTTTGTGGTGTGATTCCCTGACTCATTGTCAAGTCCCTCATAGGTATGTGTCCTGTAATATGTTCATACTGGCTGAAAAATATTGCCATGATACATTTTGTTTTGATATTCTGCATTGGATATGTAATGTATTAAAGCAATGTGTACTGGTGCTCCTAAATTTAAAAAAAATCCAGATTGCACAGCAGAATATTTAGGTACGTATGTGTGTAAAATGTAATGTAATGTAATGTCACTGTATAGAGCCCTGCGAACACACTCACTGCCTAAAAACCATTGATAGTAAACTGTTAGGTTATGTCTGTGTGTTTATTTTAGTTTCTGCCATTTTTTTCACAATGGCAGAAGCAGTGGTCTGTATGCGTATCGTCAGGGCTTACCAATGTGTTCCCCGCAGGCCTTGCAGTACTCGGCATAGAGAGAATCAAAGCAGCCGCAGCAATATGGCCGACCATCCTTCATGATATAACGTTGCCCCCCCAGCACCGTCTCACATTCAAAACAGGAGAAGTGCTTCATGTGCCAGTGACGCCCCTCCGCCTCCGTACACTCGTCAGAAAAGATAACCTGAAGATGGAAACATTAACACAGTTAGATGACAAGTGTGTGACTTGGGTTGGTCTAGTGATTATTGCTGTTGCCTCCAGAGAACATATGCCTGTGTTGGTGAGTTTGAATCTGACTCAGCGTGGTTTTATGTGTCGGCCAGAGTATGTGAGCGGAGTGTGCCCAATTTGACTGGACTGTGGAGCGAGATACCCGAAGGCAGGAGCATCGGCTTTCTCGCCCGCTCCAATTTCGATCCAGTAGTGCACTTCTAGTCTACTTGTGTGCTGCTATAGCCCCTTGCTTCTAGTCTACTTGTGTGCTGCTATAGCCCCTTGCTTCTAGTCTACTTGTGTGCTGCTATAACCCCTTGCTTCTAGTCTCCTTGTGTGCTGCTATAGCCCCTTGCTTCTAGTCTACTTGTGTGCTGCTATAACCCCTTGCTTCTAGTCTCCTTGTGTGCTGCTATAACCCCTTGCTTCTAGTCTCCTTGTGTGCTGCTATAACCCCTTGCTTCTAGTCTCCTTGTGTGCTGTCTCCTTGTGTGCTGCTATAACCCCTTGCTCTAGTCTCCTTGTGTGCTGCTATAGCCCCTTGCTTCTAGTCTCCTTGTGTGCTGCTATAGCCCCTTGCTTCTAGTCTCCTTGTGTGCTGCTATAACCCCTTGCTTCTAGTCTCCTTGCTGTGCTGCTAGCCCCTTGCTTCTATAACCCCTTGCTTCTAGTCTCCTTGTGTGCTGCTATAGCCCCCTTTGCTTGCTAGTCTCCTTGTGTGCTGCTATAGCCCCTTGCTTCTAGTCTCCTTGTGTGCTGCTATAGACCCCTTGCTTCTAGTCTACTTGTGTGCTGCTATAGCCCCTTGCTTCTAGTCTCCTTGTGTGCTGCTATAACCCCTTGCTTCTAGTCTCCTTGTGTGCTGCTATAGCCCCTTGCTTCTAGTCTACTTGTGTGCTGCTATAGCTTGCTTCTAGTCTCCTTGTGTGCTGCTAACCCCTTGCTTCTAGTCTCCTTGTGTGCTGCCCCTTGCTTCTAGTCTCCTTGTGTGCTGCTAGCCCCTAGTCTCCTTGTGTGCTGCTAACCCCTTGCTTCTAGTCTCCTTGTGTGCTGCTATAGCCCCTTGCTGCTTCTAGTCTACTTGTGTGCTGCTATAGCCCCTTGCTTCTAGTCTCCTTGTGTGCTGCTATAGCCCCTTGCTTCTAGTCTCCTTGTGTGCTGCTATAGCCTAGTCTCCTTGTGTGCTGCTATTCTAGTCTCCTTGTGTGCTGCTATAGCCCCTTGCTTCTAGCTGGGCTCTAGTCTAGTACTTGTGTGCTGCTATACCCCTTGCTTCTAGTCTCCTTGTGTGCTGCTATAACCCCTTGCTTCTAGTCTCCTTGTGTGCTGCTATAGCCCCTTGCTTCTAGTCTCCTTGTGTGCTGCTATAGCCCCTTGCTTCTAGTCTCCTTGTGTGCTGCTATAGCCCCTTGCTTCTAGTCTCCTTGTGTGCTGCTATAGCCCCTTGCTTCTAGTCTCCTTGTGTGCTGCTATAGCCCCTTGCTTCTAGTCTCCTTGTGTGCTGCTAGCCCCTTGCTTCTAGTCTACTTGTGTGCTGCTATAGCCCCTTGCTTCTAGTCTCCTTGTGTGCTGCTATAGCCCCTTGCTTCTAGTCTCCTTGTGTGCTGCTCTAGTCTCCTTGTGTGCTGCTATAGCCCCTTGCTTCTAGTCTACTTGTGTGCTGCTATAGCCCCTTGCTTCTAGTCTCCTTGTGTGCTGCTATAGCCCCTTGCTTCTAGTCTACTTGTGTGCTGCTATAGCCCCTTGCTTCTAGTCTACTTGTGTGCTGCTATAGCCCCTTGCTTCTAGTCTACTTGTGTGCTGCTATAGCCCCTTGCTTCTAGTCTACTTGTGTGCTGCTATAGCCCCTTGCTTCTAGTCTACTTGTGTGCTGCTATAGCCCCTTGCTTCTAGTCTACTTGTGTGCTGCTATAGCCCCTTGCTTCTAGTCTCCTTGTGTGCTGTGTGCTAGTCTCCTTGTGTGCTGCTAACCCCTTGCTTCTAGTCTCCTTGTGTGCTGCTATAGCCCCTTGCTTCTAGTCTCCTTGTGTGCTGCTATAGCCCCTTGCTTCTAGTCTCCTTGTGTGCTGCTATAACCCCTTGCTTCTAGTCTCCTTGTGTGCTGCTATATAGCTTGTGTGCTGCCTTGCTTCTAGTCTACTTGTGTGCTGCTATAGCCCCTTGCTTCTAGTCTCTTGTGTGCTGCTATGTGCTTCTAGCTGCTATAGCCCCTTGCTTCTAGTCTCCTTGTGTGCTGTGCTTCTGCTTGTGTGCTGCTATAGCCCCTTGCTTCTAGCTTGTGTGCTGCTATAGCCCCTTGCTTCTAGTCTCCTTGTGTGCTGCTAGCCCCTTGCTTCTAGCCCCTATTGCTTCTAGTCTCCTTGTGTGCTGCTATAACCCTTGCTTCTAGTCCCTTGCTTCTAGTCTCCTTGTTGCTGCTATAGCCCCTTCTAGTCTCCTTGTGTGCTGCTATAGCCCCTTGCTTCTAGTCTACTTGTGTGCTGCTATAGCCCCTTGCTTCTAGTCTCCTTGTGTGCTGCTATAGCCCCTTGCTTCTAGTCTCCTTGTGTGCTGCTATAGCCCCTTGCTTCTAGTCTCCTTGTGTGCTGCTATAACCCCTTGCTTCTAGTCTCCTTGTGTGCTGCTATAGCCCCTTGCTTCTAGTCTCCTTGTGTGCTGCTATAGCCCCTTGCTTCTAGTCTCCTTGTGTGCTGCTATAGCCCCTTGCTTCTAGTCTCCTTGTGTGCTGCTATAGCCCCTTGCTTCTAGTCTACTTGTGTGCTGCTATAGCCCCTTGCTTCTAGTCTCCTTGTGTGCTGCTATAGCCCCTTGCTTCTAGTCTCCTTGTGTGCTGCTATAGCCCCTTGCTTCTAGTCTCCTTGTGTGCTGCTATAACCCCTTGCTTCTAGTCTCCTTGTGTGCTGCTATAGCCCCTTGCTTCTAGTCTCCTTGTGTGCTGCTATAGCCCCTTGCTTCTAGTCTAGCCCCTTGCTTCTAGTCTCCTTGTGTGCTGCTATAGCCCCTTGCTTCTAGTCTCCTTGTGTGCTGCTATAGCCCCTTGCTTCTAGTCTCCTTGTGTGCTGCTATAGCCAGTGACTTTGCAAGTCTGGAGAGGATATTCACCACTGCTGGTCGGCTCTCTAGGCACAATAGCATGAGCCTGAAGCCACAGACTCTGGACAAACTTGTGTTTCTAAAAATGAATTCAAAGGCACTGGAGGCTGAGCCTAATAAGGCATTTTTCGTTTAATTTGTATTTCATTCTAAGTAAATCACAGCCTACATGCGCAATTTATAGACTATAATAATTTAATAGAACGAAATGTTTAAATGCTGAGCGCTTTATGTCCCTACCAGCCTAGTGTCGCTCGCAAATGCTTCAGAATGTATTTCTTTGTAGGCTATAGCCTTGAAATAATTGATATAATATAGCCTAAATAATTCATTTCCGTTCCTTCTTAGGCTCCCTGTCTGGCTCCTGACCTATGTAGTGTTTTATATGCTGTTTAATATCAAGGCTGTGATTGAGTCCCATAGGGCGGCGCACAATTGTCCCTGCGTTGACCAGTGTAGGCCGTCATTGTAAATAAGAATTCGTTCTAAACTGACTTACCTAGTTAAAGGTTAAAAAAAAATAAACATGTAGCTTATTTGAAATGATGTGAGCTTCTTACATGAACTTTTCCATGTTTGTATAAATCCATATGTTTTGGTTCCCGAAAACAAATGGTAGGTCACAAAAATAGATGGTTGTTGGTTAAATTGCAGTGGTGTAAAGTAAAAACATGCTTTTAAAGAACTACATGTTTTTTGGGGGGGTATCTGTACTATTTATCATTTTGGACAACTTTTACTTTACTACATTCCTAAAGAAAATAATGTATTTTTTACTCCATACATTTTCACTGACACCCAAAAGTACAGTTTGAATGCTTAGCAGGACAGGAAAATGGTCTAATTCACACACTTATCAAGAGAACATCCCCGGGCATCCCTACTGCCTCTGATCTGGCGGACTCAGTAAACAGAGAACATCCCCGGGCATCCCTACTGCCTCTGATCTGGCGGACTCAGTAAACAGAGGTCATCCCTACCGCCTCTGATCTGGCGGACTCACAAAACAGAGAACATCCCCAGGCATCCCTACTGCCTCTGATCATTCAGACTCACTAAACAGAGAACATCCCTGGGCATCCCTACTGCCTCTGATCTGGCCGACTCAGTAAACATAGAACATCCCCGGGCATCCCTACTGCCTCTGATCTGGCGGACTCAGTAAACAGAGAACATCCCCGGGCATCCCTACTGCCTCTGATCATTCAGACTCACTAAACAGAGAACATCCCCGGTCATCCCTACTGCCTCTGATCTGGCGGACTCAGTAAACAGAACATCCCCGGGCATCCCTACTGCCTCTGATCTGGCGGACTCAGTAAACAGAGAACATCCCCGGGCATCCCTACTGCCTCTGATCTGGCGGACTCAGTAAACACATTTAATTTGTAAATGATGTCTGAGTGTTGAAGTGTGCCCCTGGCTATACGTAAATAAACAAAACATGAAAATGGTGCCGTCTGGTTTGCTTAATATAAGGAATTTTAAATGATTTCTACTTTTGATAGTTAAGTATATTTTTGCAATTGCATTTACTTTTTATACTTAAGTATATTTTTAAAACCAAATACTTTTCGACTTTTACTCAAGTAGTATTTTACTGGATGACTTTTACTCAAGTAGTATTTTACTGGATGACTTTTACGTGAGTAAATTTTAAGGTTTCTGTACTTTTACTCAAGTATGACAATGAGGAACCTTTTCCACCACTGTATGATTGTGATTTTAATGAATGTAGCGAATTTGTAGTGGCATTTTTTTAAATTTATTCCTGTGAGCGCAAGACAAGTTTTTGTTCCCGTGAGCGCAGGATGGTTTTTGTTCCTGTGAGCGCAGGATGGTTTTTGTTCCTGTGAGCGCAGGACGGTTTTTGTTCCTGTGAGCGCAGGACGGTTTTTGTTCCCGTGAGCGCAGGATGGTTTTTGGACGGTTTTTGTTCCTGTGAGCGCAGGATGGTTTTTGTTCCTGTGAGCGCAGGATGGTTTTTGTTCCCGTGAGCGCAGGATGGTTTTTGTTCCTGTGAGCGCAGGATGGTTTTTGTTCCTGTGAGCGCAGGACGGTTTTTGTTCCTGTGAGCGCAGGACGGTTTTTGATCCTGTGAGCGCAGGACTGTTTTTGTTCCTGTGAGCGCAGGATGGTTTTTAGCGAAGCGGTTGGAATGAGCGAGATTTCCAACCGCTCAACTCCGTTCTGGCGTCGGCCACAGTGCATCTCCACACTCACCTCGTCGCAGGCAGAGCAGCGTGGCTTGAGCAGCTCTGCGTGGTGTCGGCCACAGTGGATCTTCCCATCCTGGTAGAAGTAGATGAGGTCAACCAGCAGCTCACTACACGTGGAGCACGTAAAGCATGCTGGGTGCCAGGCCAGCCCAGGACCCGCTCTGGATGCAAAAACCGTCATCTCCCCTCCGTTGATGCTCTCCCCACACTGTGATGAAATCCACACAAGGGACATCCATAAAGAACACAGTTTCACTCTAAAACTAGATATTTTCTACTGTATTATTGCATTAAGCTCATTAGGGAAGTTATTCTTCAAGAATCAATGGGTTTATACATTTCATTGAAATTACCAGGAAAAATGGCATATTGTCATTTTTTAAGTGCTGACTTTAAAAAAAACATGAATTTCATTACTAGTTAAATGTGTGGTTGACTGCACAGTGAAAACATGTCAACAATTATGGCCAAATGCCCTAGTTATGTAACTTCCAGTCTGGAGTGTGTGGCTATCCTATCTAATCCTACAGCATGGCCTCAGCCCTGTATACTAACTAGGGTATCATATGGCCACTAAGTCCCCCTGTCCCCATTCCCTACTGGAGAGAGGAGGGTTGAGATACGTGACCAACTCCCTTCCATCTGTGAGGGACCGCATCAGTACAGTTCATAACATGGCATCTGGTGGGAATTCTGACCGTGGTGCTAACTGGTCGACTACGGTCCCTCTGCAGTTGGGTTGTTCCTCTCGGTTTATCTGTGTGTGTCATGTGAGGACACAGGCAGTGCTTTAACACTGGGACTACAAACAACATCACATTAACAGTTTACAGCAGGGAGAGCCACTGCAGAGCAGAGCTGTGTTTTGACCAAGCTTAATAGTCATCCCCCGGGCTGCTCAGGCCCCATTTGTAAGTACACTAAATAAAACACTGAGGATCGAGCAGAGCACAGAGTCAGTCAACCCACTGGAGCTACACTCCAACTCTGAGAGGCTTTTTAGATTTCCGATCGCTGCAAAACCACCATATGTTTAGGGATCTCTTACATAGCATGGTTGACATACAACACAGAGGAAGAGGAGGTTCTACGGACTCTTCTAGTGAAGCACAGGCTACAGATAGTTCTGCTTTTCGCTTCTCAATAGTCGTGTAATTGGGTTATATGGCTTACAACAGTTCCTATAACTAAGCAAACTGTTACATACAATACCAGTCAAAAGCTTTGGAACATCTACTCAATCAAGGGTTTTTCTTTATTTTTTACATTGTACATCTTCTACATCTTCCAGGTGAAGCTGGTTGAGAGAATGCCAAGTGTGTGGAAAGCTGTCATCAAGGCAAAGGGTGGCGTTTGAATCATGTGTACTACTAAAGAATAAAATATATTTTGAGTTGTTAAACACTTTTTTGGTTACTACATGATTCCATATGTGTTATTTCATAGTTTTGATCTCTTCACTATTATTCAAGAATGTAGATAATAGTAAAAATAAAGAAAAACCCTTGAATGAGTAAGTGTTGTAAAACATTTGACCGGTATGTTACCTTAAATTCCCCATCTACCCGTTGGTTTATGTGTCCCATGTGAAAATGTTCCTGTTAGGAACTGAGGTGCGAGAGGGGACATACATGTTCACAGACGCTGTGTAGCAGGTCCCGGGGCAGGAGTTTGAGAGAGCCCCTCCCCAGCGCCTCCTTCTTCCTCTGGACACTGAACATGTGGAGCTCCTTCTTCTCCTCCTCACTGAGAGACTGACAGTAGCGGCCCTGAAGGGAGTGAAAGAAGACAGGCCTTCGTTAAACATTGTCCAAAGTGGACTTTAATTGTACAACAGAAAGCAGAGAGTGACAACTGTTGTTTTGATATCTCTCTCCTCAAACCGTTACCAAGAGAAAGCAGACGTTTTACAGGGGTTGTGTTTAGAGTGGAATCACGAGGGGAAGAACCACAAAGAGAAGCAGCTCTGGCTCAGGCTGTGATGTCACTGCGATGGTGGCACATATAAAGGACGTCTTTCAGCAGCGTCTCCTATCCCACTGGTCTGTCCCCAGAAAGACTATGACAGGAACCATGCTGGTGGGGGCTGTCAGCAAACATCATCAAATCATAGTCAAAGGGCTTACTGTACCCAGGGCATGACAGTCTGTGACCCAGCGTTGGATCAAGGGACTAAAGACTCTGATGGTGATAACGTGAATGCCAAGTCCCCTATCACAGAATGGCATGGAGCTTCCAGTAAACTGGAAGTCAAATGAAATGTCATTGCTTGGAGGATTGGACTTTCCATTTATTTCCTGCCTTGGAATGGAATTGACTCCAACCCTGGTAGGTGGTAAGGTGGTCTTAAACAGAGGTTTACTGCAAGGCAGGGAAGGACGAGGGTCGGACACATCTTCAAACAACATTGAGTCTGGGAAAGGGGATAGATGGATGGATGGATGGATGGATGGTGGGTGCTGTCCTGCTGTGAGACCTGCCCTGTTACGACGCCTTTAATGAGAGGGCATGCTGGGATGCATTTTATGGCACACACACACACACACGCGTACACAAACAGCGTACACACAGTTTATATGAACTACACACACCCATGCATGTACAACCACACTCTTTTGGGGCCTTTTCCTTACCTCGTTGTCATGTGGAGGCAGCTGATAGAGGAGCTGTTTGATTCTGAACTTCTCTCCAGGACTGTTAACGTAAGGAACCTTGTCCTCAGGCAGACAGGAGAAATACAACTGGACCTGGAGCACACAGAGCAGAAGACAGATGGTAGACACACACACACACACACACACATTGTGTATTTGATCCTTTGGTAGCACCATGCTTACACCTACCACACACAATTACCCTGAAGCGTTGTCTATACTGTGAAGTAACATGTTCTTAATGGAGAATATAAAAACTGCCCTGACCGGATCCTAGCTCCCTGTCGAACGGAGGAGCAACTTCCCAGATTTCTCTTAAACTATTTCACTGGCCCAGATAAATGTTATTCAGCACATTAGAAATGATAATACCAGCTAAGCCTGTCCCTGAATAATGGGCTGTGTGCGTGTGTGTCCCTACCTGAAAAGTGAGCATAGTGGAGGGCTCCATTGTTTGAGACAGGCAGACTTGTCAAGCACCACCCCAAATACACTGAGACAGGATGTGTATATATATATATATATATTACAAACTCTGGCATGGAAAAGTCTGCTGGTGATTAGTAGAGATCTGACAGATCAGATGCAGGAGGAGGCCTTTAGATGTGGATCGGTCCCCCCATCCCGCTGGTTGCTGGCAACACTAGGTTTAGCTTGGAGGGGACCTCGCCACAGCTGCCTTTTACAGGCTCGTTCACAAAAAGGGTCCACTTGTGTTATGTGGCACTCTCCCAACTACCTTCCCTTCCTTCTCTCCCTCTGTCTCTCTCCCTTTCTTCCCTTACTCCCCCCACTCTCTATCCCCCTCTACCTCCCTTTAAACAGCACACATGGAAGCAATGAAGGGGGGGGGGGGGCTGAAGCAACAAGAGACCCAGGCTCTGAAGCCTCCAAATAAACAGCCCCCTTTTGTGTGTAAATGCCTGGGTCAACTGTAATGCCTTTACAGCCACTATTCTGTTGAACGGCCCTGTTGTGCACATTACAGTGGAGAAACACACAGCCCTGGAGGTCAGTCATCTTACTGCTCTTCGGCCCTGACCGAGGGAGGTGGATGCAGGAGTAACCGCAGCATGAAATGTGCATCATTTACGACAGCTCAACACTGAGGATTGTGGGGGTCAATTGCAATTCCCAGAGATGGGCCGAGCAGCAGGAAACCCCTTCTAAACAGGAGACAAGAACATCCCAACCTTTTATCTGGTAGCAGTCATGACCCTCCCTCCTAATGTAGCCTTCAGTTGCTGTCAACTGCCCCGAGGGGCAATGTAGTAGCCAGGCCAGTGGCCCTTAGGGTCAAAGTGCCACAGCGACAGTTAGAGACGAGCAGCTTTGTCCGGTTTCAGGGTGACAAGAATACCTCTGCCCTGCTCACCACCCCAATAACCCGACGAGGCCTGGCAATATGCCTAATGGAGTTATGACGAGGAAAATAATGACAAAGAAAGCTACTATGGTGTTTCTCAGCTCCTATCTAAACGAGCCAAATGTGTTTATGGGTCCTTCTATATGGGCTAATGTGGCTCAGTTGGTAAGAGCATGACACTAGACACGGCAAGGTCATGGGTTATATTGCATATACAGTTTAAGTCAGAAGTTTCCTACACCTTAGGCAAGTACATTTAAACTCAGTTCTCACAATTCCTGACATTTAATTAGAGTAAAAATTCCCCGTCTTAGGTCAGTTAGGATCACCACTTTATTTTAACAATGTGAAATGTCAGAATGATAGTAGAGAGAATTATTTATTTCGGCTTTTACTTCATCACATTCCCAGTGGGTCAGAAGTTTACATACACTCAATTAGTATTTGGTTGCATTGCCTTTAAATTGTTTAACTTGGGTCAAACGTTTCGGGTAGCCTTCCACAATAAGTTGGGTGAATTTTGGCCCATTCCTCCTGACAGAGCTGGTGTAACTGATTCAGGTTTGTAGGCCTCTTTGCTCACACATGCTTTTTCAGTTCTGCCCACAAATTTTCAAAAGGTTTGAGGTCAGGGCTTTGTGATGGCCACTCCAATACCTTGACTTTGTTATCTTCAAGCCATTTTGCCACGACTTTGGAAGTATGCTTGGGGTCATTGTCCATTTGAAAGACCAATTTGCGACCAAGCTTTAACTTCCTGACTGATGTCTTGAGATGTTGCTCCAATATATCCACATTATTTTCCTTTCTCATTAAGTGATCTATTTTGTGAGGTGCACCAGTCCCTCCTGCAGCAAAACACCCCCACAACATGATTCTGCCACCCCTGTGCTTCACAGTTGGGATGGTGTTCTTTGGCTTGCAAGCCCCTCCCTTTTTCCTCCAAACATAACGATGGTCATTATAGCCAAACAGTTCTGTTTTTGTTTCATCAGACCAGAGGACATTTCTCCAAAAAGTACGATCTTTGTCCCCATGTGCAGCTACAAACTGCAGTCTGGCGTTTTTATGGCGGTTTTGGAGCAGTGGCTTCTTCCTTGCTGAGGGACTGTTCAGGTTAGTATAGGTATATAGTGTCGGTACAGGACTCATTTTGCTGTTTTACTGTGGATATAGATACTTTTGTACCTGTTTCCTCCATCTTCACAAGGTCCTTTGCTGTTGTTCTGGGATTGATTTGCATTTTTCGCACCAACGTACATTCATCTCTAGGAGACAGAATGTGCCTCCTTCCTGAGCGGTATGATGGCTGCGTGGTCCCATGGTGTTTATACTTGCATATTATTGTTATTGTTTATACAGATGAACGTGGTACCTTCAGGCATTTGGAATTTGCTCCCAACGATGAACCAGACTTGTGGTGGTCTAGAATTTTTTTCTGAGGTCTTGGCTGATTTCTTTTGATTTTCCCATGATGTCAAGCAAAAAGGTGCTGAGTTTGAAGGTAGGCCTTGAAATACATCCACAGGTACACCTCCAATTGACTCAAATTAGGTCAATTAGCCTATCAGAAGCTTCTAACACCATGACAACATTTTCTGGAATTTTCCAAGCTGTTTAAAGGCACAGTCAACTTCTGACCCACTGGAATTGTGATACAGTGAATTACAAGTGAAATAATCTGTCTGAAACAATTGTTGGAAAAATGGCTTGTGTCATGCATAAAGTAGATGTCCTAACCGATTTGCCAAAACTATAGTTTGTTAAACTTCTTGAGTGTAGGGGGCAGTATTTTTCAGTGGATGACTGGGTGCCAGCAGAAGTGCTGTTTTTCATGTTCCGCCTTTTCTCCATTTAAAGGGATATCAACCATTCCTTTTCTAGCTTCTCTGCCTATGGAAGAAGCTACATTCCGGTTGACATATTATCGATTATATATTGTAAAACCGACCTGAGGATTGATTATAAAAACATTTGACATCTTTCTACGCACTTTACGGATACTATTTGGAATTTTCGTCTGCGATGATGTGACCGCTCGAGCCTGTGGATTTCTGAACATAACGAGCCAAACAAATGGAGGTATTTTGGATATAAAAATGATCTTTATGGAACAATAGGAACATATATTGTGTAACTGGGAGTCTCGTGAGTGCAAACATCTGAAGAGCATCAAAGGTAAGTGATTTAATTTATTGCTTTTCTGATTTTCGTGACCAATCTATTTGGCTGCTAGCTGTTTGTAATAGTTTGTCTACTGAGAGAGATGTTCTTACATAAACGCTTGTTATGCTTTCACCATAAAGCTTCATTGAAATCTGACACACCAGGTGGATTAACAGGTTAAGATGTGTTTTGCTATATTGCACTTGCGATTTCATGAAAATTAAATATTTGTAATAATTTAATTTGAATTTACTGGTCCCCGTGGAAATCGAACCCACAACTCTGGCATTGCAAGTGCCATGCTCTACCAACTGAGCTACACGGGACCCTGTTGAGTTGTATATTTGGGGGCATCTCACCAGTTCGGGTCTGAGGCCAGGCGGTGCCCAGGCGTACTCTTCCAGGGCACACCCTGAGTCGTCGTCTGACGTGGAACTCCTCTGGAAGCCAAAGTTCAGCTGACCTTGGACTTTCTGCTCCATCACTTCCCGCGGGCTCCGCGCCCCGACCTGGTAACCACACGCACTCTCTAGGTTCATCACACACCACGCCTTCTACTGCAGAGGGAGAGGGAGAGGGAGAGAGAGAGGGGAGATGTTTTACTCAAGGCAGTGATAGATACATCATCCACATACAGTAGTACATATGGTCCAGGGTTCATTGTGGGGATGGAACTTAAAGTGAGGTCTGTATAACAACAGTAACCCTGGTTATATGATACACAACTCCCTGGCTATAGGATACACAACTCCCTGACTATAGGATACACAACTCCCTGACTACAGGATACACAACTCCCTTACTATAGGATACACAACTCCCTGACTATAGGATACACAACTCCCTGACTACAGCTGGAGGTCTGTATAACAACAGTAACCCTGGTTATAGGATACACAACTCCCTGGCTATAGGATACACAACTCCCTGGATATAGGATACATAACTCCCTGGCTATAGGATACACAACTCCCTGACTATAGGATACACAACTCCCTGACTATAGGATACACAACTCCCTGAGCTGGAGGTCTGTATAACAACTAACCCCTGACTACAGCTGGAGGTCTAGGATAACAACTAACCCTGGTTATAGGATACACAACTCCCTGGCTATAGGATACACAACTCCCTGACTATAGGATACACAACTCCCTGGCTATAGGATACACAACTCCCTGGCTATAGGATACACAACTCCTGGCTATAGGATACACAACTCCCTGGCTATAGGATACACAACTCCCTGACTACAGCTGGAGGTCTGTATAACAACAGTAACCCTGGCTATAGGATACACAACAACCCTGGCTATAGGATACACAACTCCTGGCTGACTATAGGATACACAACTCCCTGGCTATAGGATACACAACTCCCTGACTATAGGATACACAACTCCCTGACTATAGGATACACAACTCCCTGGCTATAGGATACACAACTCCCTGGCTATAGGATACACAACTCCCTGACTATAGGATACACAACTCCCTGACTATAGGATACACAACTCCCTGACTATAGGATACACAACTCCCTGACTATAGGATACACAACTCCCTGGCTATAGGATACACAACTCCCTGGCTATAGGATACACAACTCCCTGGCTATAGGATACACAACTCCCTGGCTATAGGATACACAACTCCCTGGCTATAGGATACACAACTCCCTGACTATAGGATACACAACTCCCTGACTATAGGATACACAACCCTGACTATAGGATACACAACTCCCTGGCTACAGATGGAGGTCTGTTTAACAACAGTAACCCTGGCTATAGGATACACAACTCCCTGACTATAGGATACACAACTCCCTGACTATAGGATACACAACTCCCTGGCTATAGGATACACAACTCCCTGGCTATAGGATACACAACTTCCTGACTATAGGATACACAACTTCCTGACTATAGGATACACAACTCCCTGACTATAGGATACACAACTCCCTGAATATAGGATACACAACTCCCTGACTATAGGATACACAACTCCCTGACTACAGCTGGAGGTCTGTATAACAACAGTAACCCTGACTATAGGATACACAACTCCCTGGCTATAGGATACACAACTCCCTGGCTACAGATGGAGGTCTGTTTAACAACAGTAACCCTGGCTATAGGATACACAACTCCCTGGCTATAGGATACACAACTCCCTGGCTATAGGATACACAACTCCCTGACTATAGGATACACAACTCCCTCCCTGACTATAGGATACACAACTACCCTCCCTGACTATAGGATACACAACTCCCTGGCTATAGGATACACAACTCCCTGGCTATAGGATACACAACTCCCTGGCTATAGGATACACAACTCCCTGGCTATAGGATACACAACTCCCTGACTATAGGATACACAACTCCCTGACTATAGGATACACAACTCCCTGACTATAGGATACACAACTCCCTGACTATAGGATACACAACTCCCTGACCCCTGACTATAGGATACACAACTCCCTGACTATAGGATACACAACTCCCTGACTATAGGATACACAACTCCCTGGCTATAGGATACACAACTCCCTGGCTATAGGATACACAACTCCCTGACTACAGGATACACAACTCCCTGACTATAGGATACACAACTCCCTGACTATAGGATACACAACTCCCTGACTATAGGATACACAACTCCCTGACTATAGGATACACAACTCCCTGACTATAGGATACACAACTCCCTGACTATAGGATACACAACTCCCTGACTATAGGATACACAACTCCCTGACTATAGGATACACAACTCCCTGACTATAGGATACACAACTCCCTGGCTATAGGATACACAACTCCCTGGCTATAGGATACACAACTCCCTGGCTATAGGATACACAACTCCCTGACTATAGGATACACAACTCCCTGACTATAGGATACACAACTCCCTGGCTATAGGATACACAACTCCCTGGCTATAGGATACACAACTCCCTGGCTACAGGATACACAACTCCCTGACTATAGGATACACAACTCCCTGACTATAGGATACACAACTCCCTGCCTATAGGATACACAACTCCCTGGCTATAGGATACACAACTCCCTGACTATAGGATACACAACTCCCTGACTATAGGATACACAACTCCCTGGCTATAGGATACACAACTCCCTGACTATAGGATACACAACTCCCTGACTATAGGATACACAACTCCCTGGCTATAGGATACACAACTCCCTGACTATAGGATACACAACTCCCTGACTATAGGATACACAACTCCCTGACTATAGGATACACAACTCCCTGACTATAGGATACACAACTCCCTGACTATAGGATACACAACTCCCTGGCTATAGGATACACAACTCCCTGGCTATAGGATACACAACTCCCTGGCTATAGGATACACAACTCCCTGACTACAGGATACACAACTCCCTGACTATAGGATACACAACTCCCCTAGGACTACTAGGATACACAACTCCCTGGCTATAGGATACACAACTCCCTGACTACAGCTGGAGGTCTGTATAACAACAGTAACCCTGGCTATAGGATACACAACTCCCTGGCTATAGGATACACAACTCCCTGACTATAGGATACACAACTCCCTGACTATAGGATACACAACTCCCTGACTATAGGACACACAACTCCCTGGCTATAGGATACACAACTCCCTGACTATAGGATACACAACTCCCTGACTATAGGATACACAACTCCCTGACTATAGGATACACAACTCCCTGACTATAGGATACACAACTCCCTGGCTATAGGATACACAACTCCCTGACTATAGGATACACAACTCCCTGACTATAGGATACACAACTCCCTGACTATAGGATACACAACTCCCTGACTATAGGATACACAACTCCCTGACTACAGATGGAGGTCTGTTTACAACAGTAACCCTGGCTATAGGATACACAACTCCCTGACTATAGGATACACAACTCCCTGACTATAGGATACACAACTCCCTGACTATAGGATACACAACTCCCTGGCTATAGGATACACAACTCCCTGGACTATAGGCTAGGATACACAACTCCCTGACTATAGGATACACAACTCCCTGGCTATAGGATACACAACTCCCTGACTATAGGATACACAACTCCCTGGCTATAGGATACACAACTCCCTGACTATAGGATACACAACTCCCTGACTATAGGATACACAACTCCCCTGACTACAGCTGGAGGTAACCCTGTATAGGAACAGTAACCCTGACTATAGGATACACAACTCCCTGGCTATAGGATACACAACTCCCTGGCTATAGGATACACAACTCCCTGGCTATAGGATACACAACTCCTGACTATAGGATACACAACTCCCTGACTATAGGATACACAACTCCCTGACTATAGGATACACAACTCCCTGACTATAGGATACAACAACTGGCCCTGGCTATAGGATACACAACTCCCTGACTATAGGATACACAACTCCCTGGCTATAGGATACACAACTCCCTGGCTATAGGATACACAACTCCCTGGCTATAGGATACACAACTCCCTGACTACAGGATACACAACTCCCTGACTATAGGATACACAACTCCCTGACTATAGGATACACAACTCCCTGGCTATAGGATACACAACTCCCTGGCTATAGGATACACAACTCCCTGACTATAGGATACACAACTCCCTGACTATAGGATACACAACTCCCTGGCTATAGGATACACAACTCCCTGGCTATAGGATACACAACTCCCTGACTATAGGATACACAACTCCCTGACTATAGGATACACAACTCCCTGGCTATAGGATACACAACTCCCTGGCTATAGGATACACAACTCCCTGGCTATAGGATACACAACTCCCTGACTATAGGATACACAACTCCCTGACTATAGGATACACAACTCCCTGCCTATAGGATACACAACTCCCTGGCTATAGGATACACAACTCCCTGGCAATAGGATACACAACTCCCTGGCTACAGGATACACAACTCCCTGACTATAGGATACACAACTCCCTGACTATAGGATACACAACTCCCTGCCTATAGGATACACAACTCCCTGGCTATAGGATACACAACTCCCTGGCTATAGGATACACAACTCCCTGGCTATAGGATACACAACTCCCTGACTATAGGATACACAACTCCCTGACTATAGGATACACAACTCCCTGACTATAGGATACACAACTCCCTGACTATAGGATACACAACTCCCTGGCTATAGGATACACAACTCCCTGACTATAGGATACACAACTCCCTGGCTATAGGATACACAACTCACTGACTATAGGATACACAACTCCCTGTCTATAGGATACACAACTCCCTGACTATAGGATACACAACTCCCTGGCTATAGGATACACAACTCCCTGGCTATAGGATACACAACTCCCTGGCTACAGGATACACAACTCCCTGACTACAGGATACACAACTCCCTGACTATAGGATACACAACTCCCTGACTATAGGATACACAACTCCCTGGCTATAGGATACACAACTCCCTGACTACAGCTGGAGGTCTGTATAACAACAGTAACCCTGGCTAAAGGATACACAACTCCCTGGCTATAGGATACACAACTCCCTGACTATAGGATACACAACTCCCTGACTATAGGATACACAACTCCCTGACTATAGGATACACAACTCCCTGGCTATAGGATACACAACTCCCTGACTATAGGATACACAACTCCCTGACTATAGGATACACAACTCCCTGGCTATAGGATACACAACTCCCTGACTACACAATAGGATACACAACTCCCTGGCTATAGGATACACAACTCCCTGACTATAGGATACACAACTCCCTGACTATAGGATACACAACTCCCTGACTATAGGATACACAACTCCCTGACTACAGCTGGAGGTCTGTATAACAACAGTAACCCTGGTTATAGGATACACAACTCCCTGACTATAGGATACACAACTCCCTGGCTATAGGATACACAACTCCCTGACTATAGGATACACAACTCCCTGACTATAGGATACACAACTCCCTGACTATAGGATACACAACTCCCTGACTATAGGATACACAACTCCCTGACTATAGGATACACAACTCCCTGACTATAGGATACACAACTCCCTGACTATAGGATACACAACTCCCTGACTACAGGATACACAACTCCCTGGCTATAGGATACACAACTCCCTGGCTACAGATGGAGGTCTGTTTAACAACAGTAACCCTGGCTATAGGATACACAACTCCCTGACTATAGGATACACAACTCCTTGGCTATAGGATACACAACTCCCTGGCTATAGGATACACAACTCCCTGGCTATAGGATACACAACTCCCTGACTACAGGATACACAACTCCCTGACTATAGGATACACAACTCCCTGGCTATAGGATACACAACTCCCTGGCTATAGGATACACAACTCCCTGGCTATAGGATACACAACTCCCTGGCTATAGGATACACAACTCCCTGGCTATAGGATACACAACTCCCTGGCTATAGGATACACAACTCCCTGGCTATAGGATACACAACTCCCTGACTACAGGATACACAACTCCCTGACTATAGGATACACAACTCCCTGACTATAGGATACACAACTCCCTGGCTATAGGATACACAACTCCCTGGCTACAGATGGAGGTCTGTTTAACAACAGTAACCCTGGTTATAGGATACACAACTCCCTGACTATAGGATACACAACTCCCTGGCTATAGGATACACAACTCCCTGGCTATAGGATACACAACTCCCTGACTACAGGATACACAACTCCCTGACTATAGGATACACAACTCCCTGGCTATAGGATACACAACTCCCTGACTACAGGATACACAACTCCCTGACTACAGCTGGAGGTCTGTATAACAACAGTAACCCTGGCTATAGGATACACAACTCCCTGACTATAGGATACACAACTCCCTGACTATAGGATACACAACTCCCTGACTACAGCTGGAGGTCTGTATAACAACAGTAACCCTGGCTATAGGATACACAACTCCCTGACTATAGGATACACAACTCCCTGACTACAGCTGGAGGTCTGTATAACATCAGTAACCCTGGCTATAGGATACACAACTCCCTGGCTATAGGATACACAACTCCCTATGGATCACAGTGCCATGTGGCAAATGTCCAAAGCCCCTGCTCTTTACCAGTCTCTTTCGTTTATCTCTCCGCCCCTCTTCTTCTCCTCAGGGCTGTTTGTTTTTCAACCTGCCTCAGAGATGGAGGGAAGAGGGTGTCTGTCTGTCTCTCTAATCATCCTTTCATCTTTGGAATGGATAGAAGGAAGAGACAGAGGTCAATCAGAGGAGGCCAGAGCGCTGTCTGTCTGACAGGTGAGAGAGAGAAGGATGGAGGGATGAGAGAGAAAGGGATGGGGACCATCAAGTGGACCCTGACACGGACAGATAGAAATACAGGGGCTACTACTGGGGCTACTACTGGGGCTACTACTGGGGCTACTACTGGGGCTACTACAGGGGCTACTACTGGGGCTACTACAGGGCTACTACTGGGGCTACTACTGGGGCTACTACTGGGGCTACTACAGGGGCTACTACTGGGGCTACTACAGGGGCTACTACTGGGGCTACTACTGAGGCTACTACAGGGGCTACGACTGGGGCTACTACTGGGGCTACTACTGGGGCTACTACTGGGGCTACTACAGGGGCTACTACAGGGGCTACTACTGGGGCTACTACTGGGGCTACTACTGGGGCTACTACAGGGGCTACAACTGGGGCTACTACAGGGGCTAATACAGGGGCTACAACTGGGGCTACTACAGGGGCTACTACTGGAGCTACTACAGGGGCTAATACTGGGGCTAATACAGGGGCTACAACTGGGGCTACTACAGGGGCTACAACTGGGGCTACTACAGGGGCTACTACTGGAGCTACTACAGGGGCTACTACTGGGGCTAATACTGGGGCTACTACAGGGGCTACTACTGGGGCTACTACAGGGGCTACTACAGGGGCTAATACTGGGGCTAATACTGGGGCTAATACTGGGGCTACTACTGGGGCTAATACAGGGGCTCATACTGGGGCTACTACTGGAGCTACTACTGGGGCTACTACAGGGGCTACTTCAGGGGCTAATACTGGGGCTACTACAGGGGCTACTACTGGGGCTAATACTGGGGCTACTACAGGGGCTACTACAGGGGCTACTACTGGGGCTAATACTGGGGCTCCTACTGGGGCTCCTACTGGGGCTACTACTGGGGCTACTACTGGGGCTAATACTGGGGCTAATACAGGGGCTACTACAGGGGCTACTACTGGGGCTACTACTGGGGCTACTACTGGGGCTAATACAGGGGCTACTACTGGGGCTAATACTGGAGCTACTACTGGAGCTACTACTGGGGCTACTACAGGGGCTACTACTGGGGCTAATACAGGGGCTACTACTGGGGCTACTACTGGGGCTAATACAGGGGCTACTACTGGGGCTACTACTGGGGCTAATACTGGGGCTACTACAGGGGCTATTACTGGGGCTAATACTGGAGCTACTACTGGGGCTACTACAGGGGCTACTTCAGGGGCTAATACTGGGGCTACTACTGGGGCTAATACTGGGGCTACTACTGGGGCTACTACTGGGGCTACTACTGGGGCTCCTACTGGGGCTACTACTGGGGCTACTACTGGGGCTAATACAGGGGCTATAATATAATAATAATAATAATAATAATATAATAATAATAATAATAATATAATAATAATATATATAATAATAATATAATAATATATGCCATTTAGCAGACGCTTTTATCCAAAGCGACTTACAGTCATGTGTGCATACATTCTACGTATGGGTGGTCCCGGGGATCGAACCCACTACCCTGGCGTTACAAGCGCCATGCTCTACCAACTGAGCTACAGAAGGGGCTACTACTGGGGCTACTTCTGGGGCTAATACTGGGGCTACTACAGGGGCTACTACAGGGGCTATTACTGGGGCTAATACTGGGGCTACTACTGGGGCTACTACTGGGGCTACTACTGTACTAATATTGGGGCTAATGCTGGGGCTAATGTTGGGGATACTACTGGGGCTAATACTGTACTACTACAGGGGCTAATACTGGGGCTACTACTGGGGCTAATACAGGGGCTACTACTGGGGCTACTACTGGGGCTAATACTGGGTCTACTACTGGGGCAAATACTGGGGCTAATACTGGGGCTACTACTGAGGCTAATACTGGGGCTACTACTGGGGCTAATACTGTACTATTATTACTGTACTACTACTATTGTACTCCTACTGGTGCTACTACTGTACTACTACTGTACTCCTACGGTGCTACTACTGTACTACTTCTGTGCTACTACTGTAGTACTACGGTGCTACTACTGTACTACAACTACTACTGTACTACTACTGCTGTACTACTACTGCTGTACTACTAATGTACTCCTACTACTGTACTACTACTACTGTGCTCCTACTGTACTACTACTGTGCTACTACTGTACTACTACTACTGTGCTACTACTGTACTACTACTACTGTGCTACTACTACTGTACTACTAATGTACTTCCACTACTACTACTACTGTGCTACTACTACTGTGTTACTACTGTACTACTACTGTGATACTACTGTACTACTACTGTACTACCACAGTATTACAACTATTTTGTAAGCCTGATAAATGTGATTTCCTATTACCACTATTACTACTTGAAAAGTTCCAACCTGTCTGAAGTAACATACCATCTGAATGCTACTCTGAGCTGTACCAGGCACGCTGAACGGCCTTGTAGGACAAAAAGGCATGAGAAAAGCCGCCACACTTGACTGGTGCCTTTTGAAGAAGTCAGGCGTGACAGTAGACCAGAAAGAACACAGTGATAGTAGAGGATCAGAACACTGTGATAGTAGAGGACCAGAACACTGTGATAGTAGAGGACCAGAACACTGTGATAGTAGAGGATCAGAACACTGTGATAGTAGAGGATCAGAACACTGTGATAGTAGAGGACCAGAACACTGTGATAGTAGAGGACCAGAACACAGTGATAGTAGAGGGTCAGAACACTGTGATAGTAGAGGATCAGAACACTGTGATAGTAGAGGACCAGAACACTGTGATAGTAGAGGATCAGAACACTGTGATAGTAATGGGTCAGAACACTGTGACAGTAGAGGACCAGAACACTGTGATAGTAGAGGACCAGAACACTGTGATAGTAATAGGTCAGAACACTGTGACAGTAGAGGACCAGAACACTGTGATAGTAGAGGGTCAGAACACTGTGATAGTAGAGGGTCAGAACACTGTGATAGTAGAAGACCAGAACACTGTGATAGTAGAGGGTCAGAACACTGTGATAGTAGAGGGTCAGAACACTGTGATAGTAGAGGACCAGAACACAGACAGATATGCAAGCAGACAGGTACGCACACACCCCTCCACTAACAGAGGCCAAACTGTTTAAGAGTCAGCTGTTTGCTCTGCATCCTGTTCTCGTTTAGTAACGAGTCTCTGTGAGATAGCAGCAGGAGATGCATGGTCTGCATGCCTGGCCTCGACAGGAACACTCACACACACCCGTAGGGCAGCACAGTCCACATGCCTACAACACACACACACACACACACACACACACACACACACACACACACACACACACACACACACACACACACACACACACACACACACACACACACCGATTTGTTCAACTAACCTTGTGGGAGGACACACATACTAAACCTAACTCCTAAACCTGACCCTAGTACTAAACCTAACCCTAACTCCTAACCCTACATCTGACCCTAGTACGAAACCTAACCCTGTCTTCTAACCCTAGTACTAAACCTAACCCTAACTCCTAACCCTACACCTGACCCTAGTACACCGGCTCCGACACTCGTCTTATGTGGCAGGGCTTGCAAACTATTACAGACTACAAAGGGAAGCACAGCCGCGATCTGCCCAGGGACACGAGCCTACCAGACGAGCTAAATCACTTCTATGCGCACTTCGAGGCAAGCAACACTGAGGCATGCATGAGAGCATCAGCTGTTCCAGACGACTGTATGATCACGCTCTCCATAGCCGACATGAGTAAGACCTTTAAACAGGTCAACATACATAAGGCTGCGGGGCCAGACAGATTATCAGGACGTGTGCTCCGGGCATGTGCTGACCAACTGGCAGGTGACTTCACTGATATTTTCAACATGCCCCTGATTGAGTATGTAATACCAACACGTTTCAAGGAGACCACCATAGTCCCTGTGCACAAGAACAGAAAGGCAACCTGCCTAAATGACTACAGACCTGTAGCACTCACGTCCGTAGCCATGAAATGCTTTGAAAGGCTGGTAATGGCTCACGTCAACACCATTATCCCAGAAACCCTAGACCCTCTCCAATTTGCATACAACCCCAAAAGACCCACAGATGATGCAATCTCTATTGCACTACACACTGCCCTTTCCCACCTGGACAAAAGGAACACTTATGTGAGAATGCTAATCATTGACTACAGCTCAGAGTTCAACACCATAGTACCCTCAAAGCTCATCACTAAGCTAAGGATCCTGGGACTAAACACCTCCCTCTGCAACTGGATCCTGGACTTCCTGATGGGCTGCCCCCAGGTGGTGAGGGTAGGTAGCAACACATCTGCCACGCTGATCCTCAACACTGGAGCCCCCAGGGGTGTGTGCTCAGTCCCTTCCTGTACTCCCTCTTCACCCATGACTGCATGGCCAGGCATGACTCCAACACCATCATTACGTTTGCAGACGACACAACAATGGTAGGCCTGATCACCGACAGTGACAAGACAGCCTATAGGGAGGAGGTCAGAGACCTGGCCAGGTGGTGCCATTATAACAACCTATCCCTCAATGTAACCAAGACTAAAGAGAAGATTTTGGACTACAGGAAAAGGAGGACTGAGTACGCCCCCATTCTCATTGACGGGGCTGTAGAGGAGCAGGTTGAGAGCTTCAATTTCCTTGGTGTCCACATCACCAACAAACTAGAATGGTCCAAACACACCAAGACAGTCGTGAAGAGGGCACAACAAAGCCTATTCCCCCTCAGGAAACGAAAAGGATTTGGCATGGGTCCTGAGATCCTCAAAAAGTTATACAGCTGCAACATCGAGAGCATCTTGACAGTTTGCATCACTGCCTGGTACGGCAATTACTCGGCCTCCGACCGCAAGGCACTACAGAGGGTAGTGCGTACGGCCCAGTACATCACTGGGACTAAGCTGCCTGCCATCCAGAACCTCTACACCAGGTGGTGTCAGAGGAAGGCCCTAAACATTGTCAAAGACCCTAGCCACCCCAGTCATAGACTGTTCTCTCTACTACCGCATGGCAAGCGGTACCGGAGTGCCAAGTCTAGGACAAAAAGGCTTCTCAACAGTTTTAAGACTGAACAGGTAATCAAATGGCTACCCGGACTATTTGCATTGTGAGTGACTCTCCCCCCACCCCTCAACCCCTCTTTAATGCTGCTGCTACTCTCTGTTTAAGCATTTCACTGTAAGGTCTACACTTGTATTCGGCGCACGTGACAAATAAACTTTGATTTGATTTGATCCTAATACTAAACCTAACTCCTAACCCTAAACCTAACTTTTAAACCATAACAGTAATTCTAACCTTAACCCTAAATCCCCAGGAAATAGCCCTTTTCCTTGTGGGGACTAACACAATGTCCCCAGTTGCTCGTTTACTGTTATTGTGGGGACTTTCTGGCTTTATTGGCATGGGAAACATGTTTACATTACCTAAGCAAGTGAAATAGATCATCAATAAAAGTGAAATAAACAATCAGAAACTAACAATAAATATTACACTCACAAAAGTTAAAAAAGAATAGAATGTTAAATGATGTCTATATACAGTGTTGTAACAAGTTCAAAAAGGTAAATAAATCAACATAAATATGGGTTCTATTTACAGTGGTGTTTGTTCATAACTTGTTGACCTTTTCTTGTGGCTGTAAGGTCTTGTATTTATTTTCTTAGTCAACCGTGTGTTCTTGAACGTAGCCCTGTCTTTCATTTGTGTTCATTGATTTCACCTGTGTTAGTTACTCACCTGGTGTCATCAGCTCCTTATTTAGTTCAGTTCATTCTGTTTGTGCCTTTGTCAGGTATTGTTTGTTTTGACTCTACTAAGCCTTTTCTTAGCTCGTTTGTAGGAACAAGTTATAGCCTTCAGTCCTAGTTTTGATTCACCTGCCTGTTTGCCTACCTGTGTATGACCATTGCCTGCCTGTGACCACTATTCCTGCCTTCTGTGAAGGTGAAATGAACACCTGCCATGCCCTGCGCGTGAATCTACACCTATTTCTCCCTGAGTATTCATTACAGTGGACACAGGTCACTTGCTGCTGTCATGGTACACTGATATTTCACCTAATAGATCTGGAAGTTTATCAAAATTGGATTTGTTTTGGAAATTTTTGTGGGGCTGTGTAATCTGACCCACAATGTCTGTCTTTCTCTCTGCCCCCGTCTCTCTCTCCCAAAGATGTTAACTACTGCATTCATGATGATTAGAGACCCTCAAACCAAGAGAACCTGTCTTCAATCAAAAGGGTGCAAAATAAGACCCTTCTTGTTGTATCTACGTTTGTTGAAATAACCCCAAACTATGTGGCCTTGTTGAGAGAGAGTAGTGGGTTGTGTATCTCAGGGTAGATTAAGGTTAACTACTGTATATAGAGAGTAGTGGGTTGTGTATCTCAGGGCAGATTAAGGTTAACTACTGTATATAGAGAGTAGTGAGTTGTGTATCTCAGGGTAGATTAAGGTTAACTACTGTATATAGAGAGTAGTGGGTTGTGTATCTCAGGGCAGATTAAGGTTAACTACTGTATATAGAGAGTAGTGGGTTGTGTATCTCAGGGCAGATTAAGGTTAACTACTGTATATAGAGAGTAGTGGGTTGTGTATCTCAGGGTAGATTAAGGTTAACTACTGTATATAGAGAGTAGTGGGTTGTGTATCTCAGGGCAGATTAAGGTTAACTACTGTATATAGAGAGTAGTGGGTTGTGTATCTCAGGGCAGATTAAGGTTAACTACTGTATATAGAGAGTAGTGGGTTGTGTATCTCAGGGTAGATTAAGGTTAACTACTGTATATAGAGAGTAGTGGGTTGTGTATCTCAGGGTAGATTAAGGCTATAGAGAAAGTTCAGCCAGAGTAAAGTAGAGAGAGAACATGACTTTAGCAGCATGGGCCATGCTATGTCGCAGAGGGGGATACATATGACATTCATTAGAGAGAAAGAGAGGGGGGAGAGAGAGAGAGAGAGAGAAGGTAAAGAGAGGGGGGAGAGAGAGAGAGAAGGTAAAGAGAGGGGGGAGAGAGAGAGAGAGAGAAGGTAAAGAGAGGGGGAGAGAGAGGGAGAAAGAGAGGGGGAGAGAGAGAGAGAAGGTAAAGAGAGGGGGGGAGAGAGAGGGGGGGAGAGAGAGAGAAGGTAAAGAGAGAGGGGGGGAGAGAGAGAGAGAGAAGGCAAAGAGAGGGGGAGAGAGAGGGAGAAAGAGAGGGGGAGAGAGAAGATAGAGGGGGAGAGAGAGAGAGAAGGTAAAGAGAGGGGGAGAGAGAAAGAGAGGTGGAGAGAGAGAGGGAGAAAGAGAGGGAGAAAGAGAGGGGGAGAGAGAAGGTAAAGAGAGGGGGAGAGAGAGAGGGAAGGTAAAGAGAGGGGGGAGAGAGAGGGAGAAAGAGAGGGGGAGAGAGAAGATAAAGAGAGGGGGAGAGAGAGGGAGAAAGAGAGGAGGGAGACAGAGAGGGGTGGATAGAGAGAAGATAAAGAGAGGGGGAGAGAGAGAGGGAGAGAGAGGGGGAGAGAGAGAGGGAGAAAGAGAGGGGGGAGAGAGAGAGGGAGAAAGAGAGGGGGAGAGAGAGAGGGAGAAAGAGAGGGGGAGAGAGGGAGAAAGAGAGGGGGAGAGAGAGGGAGAAAGAGAGGGGGGAGAAAGAGGGAGAAAGAGAGGGGGGAGAGAGAGAGAGGGAGAAAGAGAGGGGGGAGAGAGAGAGAGAAAGTGAGGGGGGAGACAGAGAGGGGGGAGACAGAGAGGGGGGGAGAGAGAGAGAAGATAAAGAGAGGGGAGAGGGGGGGAGAGAGAGAGGGAGAAAGAGAGGGGGGGAGACAGAGAGGGGTGGATAGAGAGAAGATAAAGAGAGAGGGAGAGAGAGAGAGAAAGTGATGAGGGAGAAAGTGATGTGGGAGAGAGAGGGAGAAAGAGAGGGGGGAGAGAGAGAGGGAGAAAGAGAGGGGGAGAGAGAGAGGGAGACAGAGAGGGGTGGATAGAGAGAAGATAGATAGATAGAGAGAAAGAGAGCAAAAGATGTTTGCTCAGATAAGAAGATTCTTCTTCCCCTTCAGAACCTGCCTCAGAAGAATGTCAAGTCTGAGATACAGCCAGATCAGACTTCACCGGCTACCCATCAGAGATCATAGCTCCCGAGTGGTGCAGCAGTCTAAGGCACTGCATTTCAGTGCTAGAGGCGTCACTACAGACTGGTTCGATCCCGGGCTGTATCATGGCCGTGATTGCGAGTCCCATAGGGCGGCGCACAATTGGCACAGCATTGTCCGGGGTAGGCCGTCATTGTAAAATAAGAAATAGTTTTTAACTAACCTTCCTAGTTAAATAAAAACACATTTGTTACCCATCAGAGACAATAGCTCAATGCCTTTCCCTGAACATCATCTGCAAGTATGCTAATTCTCACCTCAGATGTCATTGATTTAATTTCCTCAACCTACCGACTGACTACCAAACCATCTTATCCAGCACACACACAAACTCTCTGACAAACTCTCAAAGCTCAAGAGTTGAAAAGTTAGCTCTTACAATGTTAGCTCACAGTAAGCCAGTTCCTGTGTTCCCCTCCCTCTGGCCGATGTGGCCCGGACCCCTGCAGTCTTGAATGTTTAACAGCCTTTTGTAAAGGTGCTTGTTAACATGGCTTTACCTTGGGAGCCTCAGATGCATATCTGATCTCCCCACAGAGACCTTGTACCCCCAGCCGGGCGGGGAGTGGGTGGTAGGGTATCTCCCCACAGAGCAGGGTGAGGGGGACAGTGTTGTGGGTTGGTGGAGTCTGGGAGTATAGATAGAGATAAACCCTGCTGGGGTAACCACTGACTATTGACTCCTATGGAAATGCTAAATGCGCAATGAATTACAATGTAGAGGACACTTCAGTCATAGAATGAGGGAAACAACAGGATCTGTGCTGCCATACAGCCAACATATAGATGGGATACCACAAGTGTCCTGACATCTGCTTCACGTTCTCTGCAGATGTATTGAAGGAGAATGACACAGTCCCACAAGACTAAATAAACCAGGAGTCATACTTCGCAGTTCAATGACATTTTTTGTATTGTATTTGTCAACTCATTGATTGAACGATGTCCCCCAAATATAGTGTAGATGTACACAGTGAATCCATCTAGTACAGTAGATGAACAACCCTTGTTAAAAGAATAGGGAAAATAACCAGCTGCTGGTCTGAATTACTGTCTCACATCCTCAAGGAGACGAATGATGGACAAGCCCACAGCCCCAACACACGGGTTCTCTGTCAGCATGTCTGGACTGTACATGTTTGATTTGGCACAGTCTCACCCACCGACTCACTCTGGTTAGGGTCTAGGGTAGCGTCCCAAATTACACCTTATTCCCTATATAGTGCACTACTTTGACCAGGGCCCCATAGGGTTCTGGTCGAAAGTAGTGCACTTTATAGGGAATGGGGTGTTATTTGGGTTGTACAATAGGTCTACTTGGAGAGAGAACCCAATTTTCAGTTCAAAAGGTTCAGATTCTCCAGTTCATATTGAGACAAGTCTGTTTTTCTCTGCGCGTCAAGCAAGATGTTTCTCCAGTCAAGATCGGTGGAACAGATGATTTCAAATCCAATAAACAAGTAAGTAAGCATTTCGTTGGACAACGTATACCATGCGTATCCCATACGACAAATAAAACGTGGAACTCAAAACAATAAAAAAAAAACACATGTACTCAGATAAGGACTGAGTCACCTGCTGGCGCTTTATAAAACCAGCCCCTTTGTAAAATCACTGGCACTTAAAGAAACACTGGCCTACACATAAATCATTCTCAAAACTGAGAAGTATTTAAGATTTTAAATCATTTGAATCAACGGTGTTATTAAAAAGAAAATCGTTATCCAATACCTAAATTATCCAACTATCCAATAGTACCGAAACAATGAGTTGAACTAGTAATGTTGAAAATACCACGCAAATACCAGTGACATCATCTTTAAAAGAATAGTTTCTCACAGCCCTGTCTATCCCATGTCAACTCAAAGTAGTGCTAGCTAAGCCTTGTGTCTCCCTCCATCCCAGGGGGGTGTTATTTCAAGACCAAATGGGTATGAGAGACCCTGCCTACCCTGCGCTGTGAGAGGGACCACCTGCACGTGTCCGCCTGGCCTGCACCCGCTCCCCGACACACATGCTGCTGTCACACAGCTCGCTGAACATCAAACACACTACTGATCCTGTTCAGATAGCATTAGACCCAATGGATCAGACACAGTTTCAATGACCAATGCCCATACTAGTATCCCACTTACAGTAGAATGTATGCATATTCAAAACATGTTTTCCTAAAATGGAAGACTGAGTAAAAAATAAATAAATGCAACCATCTTACCAATAAAATCACCAGTTTAAAGCTAGAAATTACTGCTAAGGCTGAGACATTTAGAGGCAAAATATCTCATTTCAAATGTCAAATGTATTTTTTAGGCTGTACAGGTACAACTAGAATAGCTATTTTTTCTTATCCACTCCTATCAAATTCCTTTGGCAGAGGCCTCAGTGGTCTTACCTCTGTGCAGAAAGCTCTCCTAAGCTTTTATCAAGACTCAGGCCTGTCTGTTATTCTCCACTGGCTCTGGGCAACATGGCTCTTGGCTCAGCCCCTCCTCTTTCAATCTCCCTCTATTGCAGCTAAAAAAAAATCCAGGACAGCAAACTCTCCTCTTTCAGTTTCTCTCTCTGCGGACTCAGCCTCCTTCTCTCTTTCTGTAGCTCTACTGAATCCAGGACAGTCACAGGCTCACAGCTGCCTGGCTCCCCCTCTGCCCTGCCCTGCATACAGCTCTTCCCTCCCGAAGCGGTCAGCATAGCCTTCCCTCCCAGAGAGGTCAGCACAGCCTTCCCTCCCAGAGAGAGGTCAGCACAGCCTTCCCTCCCGAAGCGGTCAGCACAGCCTTCCCTCCCAGAGAGAGGTCAGCACAGCCTTCCCTCCCGGAGAGCGGTCAGCACAGCCTTCCCTCTCAGAGAGAGGTCAACACAGCCTTCCCTCCCGAAGCGGTCAGCACAGCCTTCCCTCCCAGAGAGGTCAGCACAGCCTTCCCTCCCAGAGAGAGGTCAACACAGCCTTCCCTCCCAGAGAGAGGTCAACACAGCCTTCCCTCCCAGAGAGAGGTCAGCACAGCCTTCCCTCCCAGAGGTCAGCACAGCCTTCCCTCCCAGAGAGAGGTCAACACAGCCTTCCCTCCCAGAGAGAGGTCAGCACAGCCTTCCCTCCCAGAGAGAGGTCAGCACAGCCTTCCCTCCCAGAGAGAGGTCAGCACAGCCTTCCCTCCCGGAGAGCGGTCAGCACAGCCTTCCCTCCCGGAGAGAGGTCAGCACAGTCTTCCCTCCCAGAGAGCGGTCAGCACAGCCTTCCCTCCCAGAGAGAGGTCAACACAGCCTTCCCTCCCAGAGAGAGGTCAACACAGCCTTCCCTCCCAGAGAGAGGTCAGCACAGCCTTCCCTCCCGGAGAGCGGTCAGCACAGCCTTCCCTCCCGGAGAGAGGTCAGCACAGTCTTCCCTCCCAGAGAGCGGTCAGCACAGCCTTCCCTCCCAGAGAGAGGTCAACACAGCCTTCCCTCCCAGAGAGAGGTCAACACAGCCTTCCCTCCCAGAGAGAGGTCAGCACAGCCTTCCCTCCCAGAGAGAGGTCAACACAGCCTTCCCTCCCAGAGAGGTCAACACAGCCTTCCCTCCCAGAGAGGTCAACACAGCCTTCCCTCCCAGAGAGAGGTCAACACAGCCTTCCCTCCCAGAGAGAGGTCAGCACAGCCTTCCTTCCCAGAGAGGTCAACACAGCCTTCCCTCCCAGAGAGAGGTCAACACAGCCTTCCCTCCCGGAGAGCGGTCAGCACAGCCTTCCCTCCCGGAGAGCGGTCAGCACAGCCTTCCCTTCCAGAGAGAGGTCAACACAGCCTTCCCTCCCAGAGAGAGGTCAGCACAGCCTTCCTTCCCAGAGAGGTCAACACAGCCTTCCCTCCCAGAGAGAGGTCAACACAGCCTTCCCTCCCGGAGAGCGGTCAGCACAGCCTTCCCTCCCGGAGAGCGGTCAGCACAGCCTTCCCTCCCAGAGAGAGGTCCCAGCCTTCCCTCCCAGAGAGGTCAGCACAGCCTTCCTTCCCAGAGAGAGGTCAACACAGCCTTCCCTCCCAGAGAGGTCAACACAGCCTTCCCTCCCGGAGAGCGGTCAGCACAGCCTTCCCTCCCAGAGAGCGGTCAGCACAGCCTTCCCTCCCGGAGAGAGGTCAGCACAGTCTTCCCTCCCAGAGAGCGGTCAGCACAGCCTTCCCTCCCAGAGAGAGGTCAACACAGCCTTCCCTCCCAGAGAGAGGTCAACACAGCCTTCCCTCCCAGAGAGAGGTCAGCACAGCCTTCCCTCCCAGAGAGAGTTCAACACAGCCTTCCCTCCCAGAGAGGTCAACACAGTCTTCCCTCCCAGAGAGGTCAACACAGCCTTCCCTCCCAGAGAGGTCAACACAGCCTTCCCTCCCAGAGAGGTCAACACAGCCTTCCCTCCCAGAGAGGTCAACACAGCCTTCCCTCCCAGAGAGGTCAACACAGCCTTCCCTCCCAGAGAGGTCAACACAGCCTTCCCTCCCAGAGAGAGGTCAACACAGCCTTCCCTCCCAGAGAGAGGTCAGCACAGCCTTCCCTCCCAGAGAGAGGTCAGCACAGCCTTCCCTCCCAGAGAGAGGTCAACACAGCCTTCCCTCCCAGAGAGAGGTCAGCACAGCCTTCCCTCCCAGAGAGAGGTCAACACAGCCTTCCCTCCCTGAGCGGTCAACACAGCATTCCCTCTCAGAGAGAGGTCAACACAGCCTTCCCTCCCAGAGAGAGATCAACACAGCCTTCCCTCCCAGAGAGAGGTCAACACAGCCTTCCCTCCCAGAGAGGTCAACACAGCCTTCCCTCCCAGAGAGAGGTCAACACAGCCTTCCCTCCCAGAGAGGTCAACACAGCCTTCCCTCCCAGAGAGAGGTCAGCACAGCCTTCCCTCCCAGAGAGAGGTCAACACAGCCTTCCCTCCCAGAGAGAGGTCAGCACAGCCTTCCCTCCCAGAGAGGTCAGCACAGCCATAGCAACCATCAAAGCAAAGACAGTAGAACCAGAGACTTTTGTGTTCTGTGTGTGTGTGTGTGTGTGTGTGTGTGTGTGTGTGTGTGTGTGTGTGTGTGTGGTGTGAAGCGACTGTTTGAGGGTGTGTGACTGACTATGTGTGTGGAGGCGGGCAGTTCAACCAGATGGCATTCCCACTACTACTCACTCAGTCACTCAATTCAATTTAAGGGGCTTTATTGGCATGGGAAATATATGCTTACATTGCCAAAGCAAGTGAAATAGATTATAAACAAAAGGAAAATATGCAATACAAAATGAACAGTAAACATTACACACAAAAGTTCCAAAATAATAAAGACATTTCAAATATCATATTATGTCTATATACAGTGTTGCAATGATAGTGATAGTGCAAATAGTTAAAGTACAAAAGGGAAAATAAATAAACATAAATAGGTTGTATTTACAAGGGTGTTTGTTCTTCACTGGTTGCCCTTTTCTTGTGGCAACACGTCACAAATGTTGCTGCTGTGATGCACACTGTGGTATTTCACCCAGTAGATATGGGAGTTTAGCAAAATCGGGTTTGTTTTAGAATTCTTTGCGGGTCTGTGTAATCTGAGCGTCATACATAATAATATGGTCATACATTTGGCAGGAGGTTAGGAAGTACATCTCAGTTTCCACCTCAATTTCAGGGCAGAGTGCTCCCCCCCAACCCCTATCCCCTGCCAAACCCTAACCCAAACACTCAGGGGCAGGGCCAGGCTCAGTGTGTCTCCGCCCTTTGGTGAACCTCCTCTCGCACTTCAAACACACATCAAATGAGAGCCACCAGTGAGCTTTCCCCACAAGAACTCTTTCCCCTGACGAGCGCATCACACCACATCACATCAGTGACTGATGCCACAGCTTGGCTTACCACCAGACTGATGGTGGTCAAACCAAGCCCACAGGTCCAATGGCTCTCACATTACATTCCTATCTCTCCTTTCACTATGAAACCAGCACAGCAACTGAGAAAAGTGGTCAGTGTTTTTTACGGGTTTTGTTTATCTTCTTTCATCTTAACCTCAAATGTCTTGTCATGTCAGATGGGATATAATGTGATTCATGCTTAATTGTTACTGAGAGTAGATTTGTAAATATGCAATTTAGATGTCACATGCAGTCTCAGTTTTCCATCACATACCCATTGACCACTTCTCCCTGTCCCTTAAACTAGTAGCCTAGTGGTTAGAGCATTGGGCCAGTAAACGAAAGGTTGCTGGATTGAATCCTCGAGCTGACAAGGTAAAAATCTGTTGTTCTGCCCCTGAGCAAGGTAGTTAACCCACTGTACCCTGGGCACTGTGGATGTCAATTATGGCAGCCCCCCCCCTTCCTCCTCCCCCGTACCTCTGATTCAGAGGGGCTGGGTTAAATGCGGAAGACACAGTATTCCTCTTTCCCCTTTCCCTAGATACTGAACGACTACCTGCTGCATCTCCCTCATTGTCCCAGTCACTGGGTTGAATCCACAGGGGCGTTTTACATAAAAGTCTTCTTAACAGCTTCTACCCTCAAGCCATAAGACTCCTGAACAGCTAATCAAATGGATACCCAGACTATTTACAGTGACCCCTCCCCTCTCTGGTTATTATCTATGCATAGTCACTTTTACCTCCACCAACATGTACATATTACCTCAATTACCTTGACTATCCTGTGCCCTCGCACATTGACTCTGTACCGGTACAACCTGTATATAGCCTTGTTACTGTTATTTTATTGTTGCTATTATATTACTTTTCTTCTTTCTTTCTTTCTTTTCAATTTTTTAAAATTGTTTACTTCAGTTATTTAGTAAATACTTTCTTAGCACTTATCTTTTCTCAAATGCATTGTTGGTTAAGGGCTTGTAAGTAAGCATTTCACTGTAAGGTGATATGTTGCAACTGTTGTAACTGTTGTTCTGTTGTAACTGTTGTTCTGTTGTAACTGTTGTTCTGTTGTAACTGTTGTTCTGTTGTAACTGTTGTTCTGTTGTAACTGTTGAACTGTTGTTCTGTTGTAACTGTTGTTCTGTTGTAACTGTTGAACTGTTGTTACTGTTGTAACTGTTGTTCTGTTGTATCTGTTGTTCTGTTGTAACTGTTGTTCTGTTGTAACTGTTGTAACTGTTGTTCTGTTGTAACTGTTGTTCTGTTGTAACTGTTGTTCTGTTGTAACTGTTGTAACTGTTGTAACTGTTGTTCTGTTGTATCTGTTGTTCTGTTGTAACTGTTGTTCTGTTGTAACTGTTGTTCTGTTGTATCTGTTGTTCTGTTGTAACTGTTGTTCTGTTGTAACTGTTGTTCTGTTGTAACTGTTGTTCTGTTGTTCTGTTGTAACTGTTGTTCTGTTGTAACTGTTGTAACTGTTGTTCTGTTGTAACTGTTGTAACTGTTGTTCTGTTGTAACTGTTGTTCTGTTGTTCTGTTGTAACTGTTGTTCTGTTGTAACTGTTGTTCTGTTGTAACTGTTGTAACTGTTGTTCTGTTGTAACTGTTGTTCTGTTGTAACTGTTGTAACTGTTGTTCTGTTGTAACTGTTGTTCTGTTGTAACTGTTGTTCTGTTGTAACTGTTGTAACTGTTGTTCTGTTGTAACTGTTGTTCTGTTGTAACTGTTGTTCTGTTGTAACTGTTGTTCTGTTGTAACTGTTGTTCTGTTGTAACTGTTGTTCTGTTGTTCTGTTGTAACTGTTGTTCTGTTGTAACTGTTGTTCTGTTGTAACTGTTGTAACTGTTGTTCTGTTGTAACTGTTGTTCTGTTGTTCTGTTGTAACTGTTGTTCTGTTGTAACTGTTGTAACTGTTGTTCTGTTGTAACTGTTGTATCTGTTGTAACTGTTGTTCTGTTGAACTGTTGTAACTGTTGTTCTGTTGTAACTGTTGTTCTGTTGTAACTGTTGTTCTGTTGTAACTGTTGTTCTGTTGTTCTGTTGTAACTGTTGTTCTGTTGTTCTGTTGTAACTGTTGTTCTGTTGTAACTGTTGTTCTGTTGTAACTGTTGTTCTGTTGTAACTGTTGTTCTGTTTTAACTGTTGTTCTGTTTTAACTGTTGTTCTGTTGTAACTGTTGTTCAGTTGTAACTGTTGTTCTGTTTTAACTGTTGTTCTGTTGTAACTGTTGTTCAGTTGTAACTGTTGTAACTGTTGTTCTGTTGTAACTGTTGTTCTGTTGTAACTGTTGTTCTGTTGTTCTGTTGTAACTGTTGTTCTGTTGTTCTGTTGTAACTGTTGTTCTGTTGTAACTGTTGTTCTGTTGTAACTGTTGTAACTGTTGTTCTGTTGTAACTGTTGTTCTGTTGTAACTGTTGTTCTGTTGTAACTGTTGTTCTGTTGTAACTGTTGTTCTGTTGTAACTGTTGTTCTGTTGTAACTGTTGTTCTGTTGTAACTGTTGTTCTGTTGTAACTGTTGTTCTGTTGTAACTGTTGTTCTGTTGTTCTGTTGTAACTGTTGTTCTGTTGTAACTGTTGTTCTGTTGTAACTGTTGTTCTGTTGTAACTGTTGTAACTGTTGTTCTGTTGTAACTGTTGTTCTGTTGTAACTGTTGTTCTGTTGTATCTGTTGAACTGTTGTTCTGTTGTAACTGTTGTAACTGTTGTTCTGTTGTAACTGTTGTTCTGTTGTTCTGTTGTAACTGTTGTTCTGTTGTAACTGTTGTAACTGTTGTAACTGTTGTTCTGTTGTAACTGTTGTTCTGTTGTAACTGTTGTAACTGTTGTTCTGTTGTAACTGTTGTTCTGTTGTTCTGTTGTAACTGTTGTTCTGTTGTAACTGTTGTTCTGTTGTAACTGTTGTTCTGTTGTAACTGTTGTTCTGTTGTAACTGTTGTAACTGTTGTTACTGTTGTAACTGTTGTTCTGTTGTAACTGTTGTTCTGTTGTAACTGTTGTTCTGTTGTAACTGTTGTTCTGTTGTAACTGTTGTTCTGTTGTAACTGTTGTTCTGTTGTAACTGTTGTAACTGTTGTAACTGTTGTTCTGTTGTAACTGTTGTTCTGTTGTAACTGTTGTTCTGTTGTAACTGTTGTTCTGTTGTAACTGTTGTTCTGTTGTAACTGTTGTTCTGTTGTAACTGTTGTTCTGTTGTAACTGTTGTTCTGTTGTTCTGTTGTTCTGTTGTAACTGTTGTTCTGTTGTAACTGTTGTTCTGTTGTAACTGTTGTTCTGTTGTAACTGTTGTTCTGTTGTAACTGTTGTTCTGTTGTAACTGTTGTAACTGTTGTTCTGTTGTATCTGTTGTAACTGTTGTTCTGTTGTAACTGTTGTTCTGTTGTTCTGTTGTTCTGTTGTAACTGTTGTTCTGTTGTAACTGTTGTTCTGTTGTAACTGTTGTTCTGTTTTAACTGTTGTTCTGTTTTAACTGTTGTTCTGTTGTAACTGTTGTTCTGTTGTAACTGTTGTTCTGTTGTAACTGTTGTTCTGTTTTAACTGTTGTGCTGTTGTAACTGTTTGTTGTAACTGTTGTTCAGTTGTAACTGTTGTAACTGTTGTTCTGTTGTAACTGTTGTAACTGTTGTTCTGTTGTAACTGTTGTAACTGTCTGTTCTGTTGTTCTGTTGTAACTGTTGTTCTGTTGTAACTGTTGTAACTGTTGTTCTGTTATAACTGTTGTAACTGTTGTTCTGTTGTAACTGTTGTTCTGTTGTAACTGTTGTTCTGTTTTAACTGTTGTTCTGTTTTAACTGTTGTTCTGTTGTAACTGTTGTTCTGTTGTAACTGTTGTTCTGTTGTAACTGTTGTTCTGTTGTAACTGTTGTTCTGTTGTTCTGTTGTAACTGTTGTTGTAACTGTTGTTCTGTTGTTGTTCTGTTGTAACTGTTGTTCTGTTGTTCTGTTGTAACTGTTGTTCTGTTGTAACTGTTGTAACTGTTGTAACTGTTGTAACTGTTGTTCTGTTGTAACTGTTGTTCTGTTTGTAACTGTTGTTCTGTTGTTCTGTTGTAACTGTTGTTCTGTTGTAACTGTTGTAACTGTTGTTCTGTTGTAACTGTTGTTCTGTTGTAACTGTTGTAACTGTTGTTCTGTTGTAACTGTTGTTCTGTTGTAACTGTTGTAACTGTTGTTCTGTTGTAACTGTTGTTCTGTTGTAACTGTTGTGTTGTTCTGTTGTAACTGTTGTTCTGTTGTAACTGTTGTTCTGTTGTAACTGTTGTAACTGTTGTTCTGTTGTACTGTTGTTCTGTTGTAACTGTTGTTCTGTTGTAACTGTTGTTCTGTTGTAACTGTTGTTCTGTTGTAACTGTTGTTCTGTTGTTCTGTTGTTCTGTTGTAACTGTTGTTCTGTTGTAACTGTCTGTTGTAACTGTTGTTCTGTTGTAACTGTTGTTCTGTTGTAACTGTTGTTCTGTTGTAACTGTTGTTCTGTTGTTCTGTTGTTCTGTTGTAACTGTTGTTCTGTTGTTCTGTTGTTCTGTTGTAGCTGTTGTTCTGTTGTAACTGTTGTTCTGTTGTAACTGTTGTAACTGTTGTTCTGTTGTAACTGTTGTAACTGTTGTTCTGTTGTAACTGTTGTTCTGTTGTAACTGTTGTAACTGTTGTTCTGTTGTAACTGTTGTTCTGTTGTAACTGTTGTAACTGTTGTTCTGTTGTAACTGTTGTTCTGTTGTAACTGTTGTAACTGTTGTAACTGTTGTTCTGTTGTAACTGTTGTTCTGTTGTAACTGTTGTTCTGTTGTAACTGTTGTTCTGTTGTAACTGTTGTTCTGTTGTAACTGTTGTTCTGTTGTTCTGTTGTTCTGTTGTAACTGTTGTTCTGTTGTAACTGTTGTTCTGTTGTATCTATTGTTCTGTTGTAACTGTTGTTCTGTTGTAACTGTTGTAACTGTTGTTCTGTTGTAATCTGTTGTTCTGTTGTAACTGTTGTTCTGTTGTTCTGTTGTAACTGTTGTTCTGTTGTAACTGTTGTAACTGTTGTTCTGTTGTAACTGTTGTAACTGTTGTAACTGTTGTAACTGTTGTAACTGTTGTTCTGTTGTAACTGTTGTAACTGTTGTTCTGTTGTAACTGTTGTTCTGTTGTAACTGTTGTTCTGTTGTAACTGTTGTTCTGTTGTTCTGTTGTAACTGTTGTTCTGTTGTTCTGTTGTAACTGTTGTTCTGTTGTAACTGTTGTTCTGTTGTAACTGTTGTTCTGTAACTGTTGTTCTGTTTTAACTGTTGTTCTGTTTTAACTGTTGTTCTGTTGTAACTGTTGTTCAGTTGTAACTGTTGTTCTGTTTTAACTGTTGTTCTGTTGTAACTGTTTGCTGTTGTAACTGTTGTTCTGTTGTAACTGTTGTTCTGTTGTAACTGTTGTAACTGTTGTTCTGTTGTAACTGTTGTAACTGTTGTTCTGTTGTTCTGTTGTAACTGTTGTTCTGTTCTGTTGTTCTGTTGTAACTGTTGTTCTGTTGTAACTGTTGTTCTGTTGTAACTGTTGTTCTGTTGTAACTGTTGTAACTGTTGTTCTGTTGTAACTGTTGTTCTGTTGTTAACTGTTGTTCTGTTTTAACTGTTGTTCTGTTGTAACTGTTGTTCTGTTGTAACTGTTGTTCTGTTGTAACTGTTGTTCTGTTGTAACTGTTGTCTGTGTTCTGTTGTAACTGTTGTAACTGTTGTTCTGTTGTAACTGTTGTTCTGTTGTAACTGTTGTAACTGTTGTAACTGTTGTTCTGTTGTAACTGTTGTTCTGTTGTAACTGTTGTTCTGTTGTAACTGTTGTAACTGTTGTTCTGTTGTAACTGTTGTTCTGTTGTAACTGTTGTAACTGTTGTTCTGTTGTAACTGTTGTTCTGTTGTTCTGTTGTAACTGTTGTTCTGTTGTAACTGTCTGTTCTGTCTGTAACTGTTGTAACTGTTGTTCTGTTGTAACTGTTGTAACTGTTGTAACTGTTGTTCTGTTTGTAACTGTTGTTCTGTTGTAACTGTTGTTCTGTTGTTCTGTTGTAACTGTTGTTCTGTTGTAACTGTTCTGTTCTGTTGTAACTGTTGTTCTGTTGTAACTGTTGTTCTGTTGTTCTGTTGTAACTGTTGTTCTGTTGTTCTGTTCTGTTGTAACTGTTGTTCTGTTGTAACTGTTGTTCTGTTGTAACTGTTGTTCTGTTGTAACTGTTGTTCTGTTGTAACTGTTGTAACTGTTGTTCTGTTGTAACTGTTGTTCTGTTGTAACTGTTGTTCTGTTGTAACTGTTGTAACTGTAACTGTTGTTCTGTTGTAACTGTTGTTCTGTTGTTCTGTTGTAACTGTTGTTCTGTTGTTCTGTTGTAACTGTTGTTCTGTTTAACTGTTGTTCTGTTGTAACTGTTGTTCTGTTGTAACTGTTGTTCTGTAACTGTTGTAACTGTTGTTCTGTTGTAACTGTTGTTCTGTTTTAACTGTTGTTCTGTTGTAACTGTTGTAACTGTTGTTCTGTTGTAACTGTTGTTCTGTTGTAACTGTTGTAACTGTTGTTCTGTTGTAACTGTTGTAACTGTTGTAACTGTTGTTCTGTTGTAACTGTTGTTCTGTTGTAACTGTTGTTAACTGTTGTTCTGTTGTTCTGTTGTAACTGTTGTTCTGTTGTAACTGTTGTTCTGTTGTAACTGTTGTTCTGTTGTAACTGTTGTTCTGTTGTAAACTGTTGTTCTGTTGTTCTGTTGTAACTGTTGTTCTGTTGTAACTGTTGTAACTGTTGTTCTGTTGTAACTGTTGTTCTGTTGTTGTAACTGTTGTAACTGTTGTTCTGTTGTTCTGTTGTAACTGTTGTTCTGTTGTAACTGTTGTTCTGTTGTTCTGTTGTAACTGTAACTAACTGTTGTTCTGTTGTAACTGTTGTAACTGTTGTTCTGTTGTAACTGTTGTAACTGTTGTAACTGTTGTTCTGTTGTAACTGTTGTTCTGTTGTAACTGTTGTTCTGTTGTAACTGTTGTTCTGTTGTAACTGTTGTTCTGTTTAACTGTTGTTCTGTTGTAACTGTTGTTCTGTTGTAACTGTTGTAACTGTTGTTCTGTTGTAACTGTTGTTCTGTTGTAACTGTTGTAACTGTTGTTCTGTTGTAACTGTTGTTCTGTTGTAACTGTTGTAACTGTTGTTCTGTTGTAACTGTTGTTCTGTTGTAACTGTTGTTCTGTTGTAACTGTTGTAACTGTTGTTCTGTTGTAACTGTTGTTCTGTTTTAACTGTTGTTCTGTTGTAACTGTTGTTCTGTTGTTCTGTTGTAACTGTTGTTCTGTTGTAACTGTTGTTCTGTTGTAACTGTTGTTCTGTTGTAACTGTTGTTCTGTTGTAACTGTTGTTCTGTTGTGTTCTGTTGTAACTGTTGTTCTGTTGTTCTGTTGTAACTGTTGTTCTGTTGTAACTGTTGTTCTGTTGTAACTGTTGTAACTGTTGTTCTGTTGTAACTGTTGTAACTGTTGTTCTGTTGTAACTGTTGTTCTGTTGTAACTGTTGTTCTGTTGTAACTGTTGTTCTGTTAACTAACTGTTGTTCTGTTGTTCTGTTGTTCTGTCTGTTGTAACTGTTGTTCTGTTGTAACTGTTGTTAACTGTTGTAACTGTTGTTCTGTTGTAACTGTTGTTCTGTTGTAACTGTTGTAACTGTTGTTCTGTTGTTCTGTTGTAACTGTTGTTCTGTTGTAACTGTTGTTCTGTTGTAACTGTTGTTCTGTTGTAACTGTTGTTCTGTTGTAACTGTTGTTCTGTTGTTCTGTTGTAACTGTTGTAACTGTTGTAACTGTTGTTCTGTTGTAACTGTTGTATCTGTTGTAACTGTTGTTCTGTTGTAACTGTTGTATCTGTTGTTCTGTTGTAACTGTTGTTCTGTTGTTCTGTTGTAACTGTTGTAACTGTTGTAACTGTTGTTCTGTTGTTCTGTTGTAACTGTTGTTCTGTTGTAACTGTTGTTCTGTTGTAACTGTTGTTGTTCTGTTGTTCTGTTGTTCTGTTGTAACTGTTGTTCTGTTGTAACTGTTGTTCTGTTGTAACTGTTGTTCTGTTGTTCTGTTGTAACTGTTGTTCTGTTGTAACTGTTGTTCTGTTGTAACTGTTGTAACTGTTGTTCTGTTGTAACTGTTGTAACTGTTGTTCTGTTGTAACTGTTGTTCTGTTGTAACTGTTGTAACTGTTGTTCTGTTGTAACTGTTGTTCTGTTGTAACTGTTGTTCTGTTGTTCTGTTGTAACTGTTGTTCTGTTGTAACTGTTGTTCTGTTGTAACTGTTGTTCTGTTGTAACTGTTGTTCTGTTTAACTGTTGTTCTGTTGTAACTGTTGTTCTGTTGTTCTGTTGTAACTGTTGTTCTGTTGTAACTGTTGTTCTGTTGTAACTGTTGTTCTGTTGTAACTGTTGTAACTGTTGTTCTATTGTAACTGTTGTTCTGTTGTTCTGTTGTAACTGTTGTTCTGTTGTAACTGTTGTTCAGTTGTAACTGTTGTAACTGTTGTTCTGTTGTAACTGTTGTTCTGTTGTAACTGTTGTAACTGTTGTTCTGTTGTAACTGTTGTTCTGTTGTAACTGTTGTAACTGTTGTAACTGTTGTTCTGTTGTATCTGTTGTTCTGTTGTAACTGTTGTTCTGTTGTAACTGTTGTTCTGTTGTAACTGTTGTTCTGTTGTAACTGTTGTAACTGTTGTTCTGTTGTATCTGTTGTTCTGTTGTTCTGTTGTTCTGTTGTTCTGTTGTAACTGTTGTTCTGTTGTAACTGTTGTTCTGTTGTAACTGTTGTTCTGTTGTTCTGTTGTTCTGTTGTAACTGTTGTTCTGTTGTAACTGTTGTTCTGTTGTAACTGTTGTAACTGTTGTAACTGTTGTAACTGTTGTAACTGTTGTTCTGTTGTAACTGTTGTAACTGTTGTTCTGTTGTAACTGTTGTTCTGTTGTAACTGTTGTTCTGTTGTAACTGTTGTTCTGTTGTAACTGTTGAACTGTTGTTACTGTTGTAACTGTTGTTCTGTTGTAACTGTTGTTCTGTTGTAACTGTTGTTCTGTTGTAACTGTTGTAACTGTTGTTCTGTTGTAACTGTTGTTCTGTTGTAACTGTTGTTACTGTTGTAACTGTTGTTCTGTTGTAACTGTTGTTCTGTTGTTCTGTTGTAACTGTTGTTCTGTTGTTCTGTTGTTCTGTTGTAACTGTTGTTCTGTTGTTCAGTTGTAACTGTTGTTCTGTTGTAACTGTTGTTCTGTTGTTCTGTTGTTCTGTTGTAACTGTTGTTCTGTTGTAACTGTTGTTCTGTTGTTCTGTTGTAACTGTTGTTCTGTTGTAACTGTTGTTCTGTTGTTCTGTTGTTCTGTTGTAACTGTTGTTCTGTTGTAACTGTTGTTCTGTTGTAACTGTTGTTCTGTTGTTCTGTTGTAACTGTTGTTCTGTTGTAACTGTTGTTCTGTTACTGTTGTTCTGTTGTAACTGTTGTTCTGTTGTTCTGTTGTTCTGTTGTAACTGTTGTTCTGTTGTAACTGTTGTTCTGTTGTAACTGTTGTAACTGTTGTTCTGTTGTAACTGTTGTTCTGTTGTTCTGTTGTAACTGTTGTTCTGTTGTTCTGTTGTAACTGTTGTAACTGTTGTTCTGTTGTTCTGTTGTAACTGTTGAACTGTTGTTCTGTTGTAACTGTTGTTCTGTTGTAACTGTTGTTCTGTTGTTCTGTTGTAACTGTTGTTCTGTTGTAACTGTTGTTCTGTTGTAACTGTTGTTCTGTTGTAACTGTTCTGTTAACTGTTGTTCTGTTGTAACTGTTGTTCTGTTAACTGTTGTTCTGTTGTTCTGTTGTTCTGTTGTAACTGTTGTTCTGTTGTAACTGTTGTTCTGTTGTAACTGTTGTAACTGTTGTAACTGTTGTTCTGTTGTAACTGTTGTAACTGTTGTTCTGTTGTAACTGTTGTTCTGTTGTAACTGTTGTAACTGTTGTTCTGTTGTAACTGTTGTTCTGTTGTTGTAACTGTTGTTCTGTTGTAACTGTTGTAACTGTTGTAACTGTTGTAACTGTTGTAACTGTTGTTCTGTTGTTCTGTTGTTCTGTTGTAACTGTTGTAACTGTTGTAACTGTTGTTACTGTTGTTCTGTTGTAACTGTTGTTCTGTTGTAACTGTTGTTCTGTTGTTCTGTTGTTCTGTTGTAACTGTTGTTCTGTTGTTCTGTTGTATCTGTTGTTCTGTTGTAACTGTTGTTCTGTTGTAACTGTTGTTCTGTTCTGTTGTAACTGTTGTTCTGTTGTTCTGTTGTTCTGTTGTAACTGTTGTTCTGTTGTTCTGTTGTTCTGTTGTAGCTGTTGTTCTGTTGTAACTGTTGTTAACTGTTGTTCTGTTGTAACTGTTGTAACTGTTGTTCTGTTGTAACTGTTGTTCTGTTGTAACTGTTGTAACTGTTGTTCTGTTGTAACTGTTGTTCTGTTGTAACTGTTGTTCTGTTGTAACTGTTGTTCTGTTGTAACTGTTGTAACTGTTGTTCTGTTGTAACTGTTGTTCTGTTGTAACTGTTGTTCTGTTGTCTGTTGTAACTGTTGTTCTGTTGTAACTGTTGTCTGTTAACTGTTGTTCTGTTGTAACTGTTGTTCTGTTTTAACTGTTGTTCTGTTGTAACTGTTGTTCTGTTGTAACTGTTGAACTGTTTCTGTTGTAACTGTTGTTCTGTTGTAACTGTTGTAACTGTTGTTAACTGTTGTTCTGTTGTAATCTGTTGTTCTGTTGTAACTGTTGTTCTGTTGTAACTGTTGTTCTGTTGTAACTGTTGTTCTGTTGTAACTGTTGTATCTGTTGTAACTGTTGTTCTGTTGTTCTGTTGTAACTGTTGTTCTGTTGTAACTGTTGTATCTGTTGTTCTGTTATAACTGTTGTCTGTTGTTCTGTTGTAACTGTTGTAACTGTTGTAACTGTTGTTCTGTTGTTCTGTTGTAACTGTTGTTCTGTTGTTCTGTTGTTCTGTTGTAACTGTTGTTCTGTTGTAACTGTTGTTCTGTTGTTCTGTTGTAACTGTTGTTCTGTTGTAACTGTTGTAACTGTTGTTCTGTTGTAACTGTTGTTCTGTTGTAACTGTTGTTCTGTTTCTGTTGTAACTGTTGTTCTGTTGTAACTGTTGTAACTGTTGTTCTGTTGTTCTGTTGTTCTGTTGTTCTGTTGTAACTGTTGTTCTGTTGTAACTGTTGTTACTGTTGTTCTGTTGTAACTGTTGTAACTGTTGTTCTGTTGTAACTGTTGTAACTGTTGTAACTGTTGTTCTGTTGTTCTGTTGTAACTGTTGTTCTGTTGTAACTGTTGTTCTGTTGTAACTGTTGTTCTGTTGTAACTGTTGAACTGTTGTACTGTTGTTCTGTTGTAACTGTTGTTCTGTTGTAACTGTTGTTCTGTTGTTCTGTTGTTCTGTTGTAACTGTTGTAACTGTTGTTCTGTTGTTCTGTTGAACTATTGTTCTGTTGTAACTGTTGAACTATTGTAACTGTTCAACTGTTCAACTTGTGTTTTTCCTCTTTGGTTAGTTGCCTTTGGCTATGGAACGACTGTCCCACAAGCAGGACAGTAGGACTGGGGTCAATTCCTTTTCATTCAGTCAATTCAGGAAATTCACTGAAATTCCAAACTCCCTGACTTGGCTGGAAATGGATTTGACCCCAACCCCGCAGGACAGTTGACCCCTCCATCTCTTTCCCTCTCTGTGTAAAGGAATGTTAAAAGGTGAAGAAACTCTTCCTGTTGCCTCAGAAAACAAAGTTAGTTTAGTTTGGATCCGGGGCTGAGGTGGTGGAGGCCGTCACCCTGAGCTTCCTCTGTGGTCTGCCGGAAGGAACCCTGTCCATCTCTAAATAGAGTTCCTAACTTCCCTGGGGACATCATTTAGCGGGGACAACACTGGCCTAGTCACCTCAGCTTTAAGGAAACATCATGCTTTACCCTAATATGGATGTTTGTGGATTTTACGTGAATAAGCATGTGTGCATGCTTTTGCGTGTGTGCATGAGTGCCTGCGTGCGTGTTGTGTACGCTGAACTGAAACTTGACTGCACAATGGCTTTGTCCACACACGCACGCACTCCCTGGTCTTTGTTGCAACATGTGCGTGTGTGGACAAAGCCATTGTTGCAGCCAGGGCCAGGGAAGCCAGGGTGGCCCATTGACACACCACTCAGCAGGTCCCAGTACAGACCACAGACCTTTGTGCCCAACCAAAAAAAACTTCAGTTCCATCAATTAGCAAGTCTTAAAGGGGAGGGAGAACTCTGCATCCTACTTCCAGGCCAATCAGGCCAAGGCTGAGTTGGGAACACATGAGTTACAGAAATTCTATACAACACTGGTAAAAAAAGATACAAGTCATTAAATGATTTGAACAGAAAGTCACTAAAGGTTATGACTATGTGGTTATGTGGTTATGTGGCTATGTGGCTATGTGACTATGTGGCTATGTGACTATGTGACTATGTGGCTATGTGACTATGTGACTATGTGGCTATGTGACTATGTGACTATGTGACTATGTGGCTATGTGGCTATGTGGCTATGTGGCTATGTGGCTATGTGACTATGTGACTATGTGACTATGTGACTATGTGACTATGTGACTATGTGACTATGTAATAATGTAAATAATATATGCCATTTATGTGACTATGTTATGTGAGTACTTACAGTCATGTGTGCATACATGTGGCTATGTGGCTATGTGGTCTATGTGGCTAACCCACTATGTGGCTATGTAAATGTGACTATGTGGCTATGTGACTATGAGACTAGTGGACTATGAAGGACCACTATGTGACTATGTGACTATGTGACTATGTGACTATGTGACTATGTGACTATGTGATTATGTGACTATGTGACTATGTGACTATGTGACTATGTGACTATGTGACTATGTGACTATGTGACTATGTGACTATGTGATTATGTGACTATGTGACTATGTGACTATGTGACTATGTGACTATGTGACTATGTGACTATGTGACTATGTGATTATGTGACTATGTGACTATGTGATTATGTGACTATGTGACTATGTGACTATGTGATTATGTGACTATGTGACTATGTGACTATGTGATTATGTGACTATGTGGCTATGTGGCTATGTGACTATGTGGCTATGTGGCTATGTGACTATGTGGCTATGTGACTATGTGGCTATGTGACTATGTGACTATGTGGCTATGTGACTATGTGGCTATGTGGCTATGTGGCTATGTGACTATGTGGCCATGTGACTATGTGACTATGTGGCTATGTGGCTATGTTGAAATTGTCAGACTTGCTTCTCATCTTGAACGTTAGTTGAGTGGGAAGAATGTTCACCAACTGGTCCCATGTGGTAGAGCACGGCGCTTAGCACGGCGCTTGCAACGTCAGGGTTGTGGATTCGGTTCCCACGGGGGACCAGTACGAAAATGTATAAACACACTACTGTAAGCTGCTCTGGATAAGAGCTTCGCCTAAATTACTCAAATGTAAATGGTTGAAGAAGTTCAAAGGGCCAATTCACATGGAAGACTATTGCAGTGGCACCTGTGGATTGCAAGTCACTTCAATGCCGCACTGAAACTTGACTGAGTCCATCCATATACATTACATTCAATCTTGCGCCATACATCACCAAGCTTTCATCAATTATACAAACTTTTTAAAAGTTTTATGACTGAATCTATCAACACACATACAAGAATATAAATGCAACATTGTCCGTAGCTAATGACCGCCCATACCGTAACGCCACCGCCACCATGGGGCACGCTGTTCATCAGCGAACCACTCGCCCACACGACTCCATACATGTGGTCTGCGGTTGTGAGGCTGGTTGGACGTACTGCCAAATCCTCTAAAATGACATTGGAGATGGCTTATGGTAGAGAAATTAACATTAAATTCTCTTGCAACAGCTCTGGTTCTACTCCGCTAGCCAGGACCTCTCCTAAACAGGTGTTCTACTCCGCTAGCCAGGACCTCTCCTAAACAGGTGTTCTACTCCGCTAGCCAGGACCTTGCCTAAACAGGTGTTCTACTCCGCTAGCCAGGACCTCTCCTAAACAGGTGTTCTACTCCGCTAGCCAGGACCTTGCCTAAACAGGTGTTCTACTCCGCTAGCCAGGACCTCTCCTAAACAGGTGTTCTACTCCGCTAGCCAGGACCTCTCCTAAACAGGTGTTCTACTCCGCTAGCCAGGACCTTGCCTAAACAGGTGTTTGTTTCTTTCACCTCCAGATGCCTCTGTGTCATGATCATGCTGTTTAATCAGCTTCTTGATATGCCGCACCTGCCAGGTTGATGGATTATCAGAAATGCTCACTAACAGGGATGTAAACAAATTTGGTGTGTTATCTGGTATATTTTATTTCAGCTCATGAAACACTTTACATGCCGCGTTTATATTTTTGTTCAGTGTAGTTTTTAAAGCCAATGGCAAAAGGATGTAAGTGTTTCTCACCCTTCTCCACACCACATACAGCACATCAGAAAGACATTAGAAAAGCCATGGCTTGGTTCTGCTCTGCGCATAGTCTTGCATTTCAATGCTCGCTGGCTGCCCTACAACACTGTTGTTAGAAAGGGCTCTCTAACAATTTCACAGTTCAAGGTTCACCATCGGATATGTCGCAGCAAGACAAGCCCCACATCCCTGACCTCTTTGTGTGTGTGTGTGCCTGCTTGCATACATGCTTGCATACATGAGTGTGTGAGTGTGCTTCTACACCTGCATTGCTTGCTGTTTGAGGTTTTAGGCTGGCACTTTGATATATCGGCTGATGTAAGAAGGGCTATATAAATACATTTGATTTGATTTGTGTGTGTGTGTGTGCGTGTGTGCGTGTGTGTGTGTGCGTGCGTGTGTGTGTGTGCGTGCGTGCGTACACGAGACGAGCTCTGACGTGACCTTTAAGGCTCACCCATAAATATCTACCCCCGGGGATCTTTACAGCCCCATTCCCCTTTCAGAGACACTACAAACAAACACACACACACACACACACACCAACAAAAAACCTGACCATGCAGCCCCTCACGCCTGGTCTCTGGTCCATAGCACCTTCTACCACTGTTAAACAACACCCCGCCGGCTCCAGCCCGCCGGCTCCACCCCGCCGGCTCCAGCCCGCCGGCTCCACCCCGCCGGCTCCACCCCGCCCGGCTCCAGCCCGCCGGCTCCAGCCCGCCGGCTCCACCCCGCCGGCTCCACCCCGCCGGCTCCACCCCGCCGGCTCCAGCCCGCCGGCTCCAGCCCGCCGGCTCCACCCCGCCGGCTCCAGCCCGCCGGCTCCACCCCGCCGGCTCCACCCCGCCGGCTCCACCCCGCCGGCTCCAGCCCGCCGGCTCCACCCCGCCGGCTCATCTCGTTGAGTGGTTGCCCTCCAGAGTTAGAGTCTAGCTATAGCATGCCTCAATGACAGGACAGGACCAGCGTCAAGAGGCAGGACCAACAACCCACGATAATAAAACAACACATTCTTCAGTGGTCAAACTGGCCTCACTCTTGAACATGCCGAATCCCACAAGCTTGTAAGATGCTCAGTAAAAACTGTAGTAGTATGTGTTCATGACCTATAAATCGCAATTCACATAATCATCACACTAGTGGTCCTGTGTGGCTCAAGTTGGTCAAGTTGTGGGTTCAATTCCCGCAGGGATCACATACGCATCCTAAAAATGTGCACTGTTTGTGTTGTGCCTAAGAACAGCCCTTAGCCGTGGTATATTGGCCATATACCACACTCTCTCGTGCTTTATTGCTTAATTCTAGTTCCTTAACTCTACCCCATGACAGAGGCTGTAAAGCAGAAACGTGTAGGGGCAATGAGAAGGTCACGACAGTCTCGGCCATGGGACTCTTTGCCCCCGCAGTGCACAGCACAGTATAGTACACCTTAAGAGTTAAGGGTTTATTTGCAGTTTACATGACACCATTCAGAGCCCATTGTTGAGATTAGCACCCAATGATGATGTGTGAGTTACCTTATATCATAAAAGCTATAGGCCTGACTGTCTCATTCTCCAGGCTTTCAGTGACCTGCCAATACAGGGCACTATCACCAGGAGAAGAGCCTAACACAAAGCCCTGAGTCATAAAGACCTCATAAACTCCTATCACTCTACTGTAATAACAATCCTTTTACGCCATGAAAAAAGGGGGGATAAAATAGGGAAGAAAGAGAGGAGAGAAAGGTGAACTGGTGGTCGTAGTGGAGCTAACAATCAGAGGCGGAGCAGCGTTGATATTGACTTAGATTGGCCCAGGACAAACCCAGGTCAGACTGTAGTGGGATGGACCTTGGTGTCCTGTTAGCCGTATATCTCTCAGATAACACCTTTTCTACCAGTTTTCACACAGCTAGGCAGACGCCTGGTCAGGACAGTTGAAAACAGAGCTGTGAGAGCAGTTAGAGATCGCTGCCATTTTAATGTCAACATACTGATTGGGATTGAGAATATTGTGGCTTTTTTTCCTCATAATGTTTAAATATAACAAGAGGTTAACATGAGTGCAAACATCAAATTATCCACACCTAATGATTGGATTATTTCATTTTTTATTTAACCTTTATTTAACTAGGTAAATCAGTTAAGAACAAATTCTTATTTTACAATGACGGCCTACCCCGGCCAAACCCTCCCCTAACCCCGGCCAAACCCCCCCCCCTATCCCCGGCCAAACCCTCTCCTTACCCCGGCCTCCCCTAACCCAGACTGTTATTATGGACCATAACAGTATTAAGTTATACAAGCAAAAATAAGGTTTCCAGTATATGATGTCAAACAGTGTGGGGGAGAATTTAACAATTTAACGTGAAAGCATGAAATGGAATGGAACGTACAAAGCTATTATATTCAGATGTAACTAGAGAGTACAGGCTAGTGTTCCAATCCCAACTCCTCTATGCATTCATTGTATGGTATTGCATTGCAAAACCAATACATACATAACACATCTGTGAGTAGCCTGTCAAAACGCCCTGAGACGGTACACTTTATAACAGCAACACTCCTGTCTAACTGCATCACCAACACTGCTACAGTGACAATCTAGGGTTGTGTTCTAAATAGCCACTTATTCCCGATATAGCACTACTTATGATCAAAACCCTAAGGGCCCTGGTCAAAAGTAGTTATCTAAATAGGGAATAGGGTGTCATTTGGGACGTAGCCTACAACAGTCAGGGACAGGTTGATCATCGTAGTTCACACTCGATTTGACGCCCTCTCACCCAGTTCTCATTGGATCTCATTGGCTACAAAGGGAAGTAGAAAGACACAGCTCCTCAGGGATGTTGAAGGGGGAGGAGCCTTTATTTGAGGAAACAACTAAATAAAGGACAGTGGCAGTCTACACACAGTGGAGACAGGCTGAATGGGAGGGTCTTATTCTACACACAGTGGAGACAGGCTGAATGGGAGGGTCTTATTCTACACACAGTGGAGACAGGCTGAATGGGAGGGTCTTATTCTACACACAGTGGAGACAGGCTGAATGGGAGGGTCTTATTCTACACACAGTGGAGACAGGCTGAATGGGAGGGTCTTATTCTACACACAGTGGAGACAGGCTGAATGGGAAGGTCATATTCTACACACAGTGGAGACAGGCTGAATGGGAGGGTCATATTCAACACACAGTGGAGACAGGCTGAATGGGAGTGTCTTATTCTACACACAGTGGAGACAGGCTGAATGGGAGGGTCTTATTCTACACACAGTGGAGACAGGCTGAATGGGAGGGTCTTATTCTACACACAGTGGAGACAGGCTGAATGGGAGGGTCTTATTCTACACACAGTGGAGACAGGCTGAATGGGAGGGTCTTATTCTACACACAGTGGAGACAGGCTGAATGGGAGGGTTTATTCTACACACAGTGGAGACAGGCTGAACGGCAAGGTCATATTCAACACACAGTGGAGACCGGCTGAACGGGAAGGTCATATTCTACACAGTGGAGACAGGCTGAACGGGAAGGTCATATTCTACACAGTGGAGACAGGCTGAACGGGAAGGTCATATTCTACACAGTGGAGACAGGCTGAACGGGAAGGTCATATTCTACACAGTGGAGACAGGCTGAACGGGAAGGTCATATTCTACACAGTGGAGACAGGCTGAACGGGAAGGTCATATTCTACACAGTGGAGACAGGCTGAACGGGAAGGTCATATTCTACACAGTGGAGACAGGCTGAACGGGAAGGTCATATTCTACACAGTGGAGACAGGCTGAACGGGAAGGTCATATTCTACACACAGTGGAGACAGGCTGAACGGGAAGGTCATATTCTACACACAGTGGAGACAGGCTGAACGGGAAGGTCATATTCTACACACAGTGGAGACAGGCTGAACGGGAAGGTCATATTCTACACACAGTGGAGACAGGCTGAACGGGAAGGTCATATTCTACACAGTGGAGACAGGCTGAACGGGAAGGTCATATTCTACACATAGTGGAGACAGGCTGAACGGGAAGGTCATATTCTACACACTTACACTGACAAAAGCTGCTGCCTCAGCAAAGGAGCAAAGGTTGTCATGTGGTCCTGCTCTTCACTAAAATGACAGTTTGACAGTTTAGTTAAGGTGAAACTGAGAGCCCTGGTCAGTAAGATTTCCAATGTATTACACATAACAAATAAACTTGGAACTGTGTTCAATCCAAATGCTTTTTTTTTTGTTTATTACTTAACAATTTGAGAGATGGCTTTGAGTATTCCATGGTTTATGTCACATTATACCTGCAGTCTTTACGAGTTATAGAACATGTTTTAGTGCTTGGAGTGGTGTCCCTGTTGGACCAGCACCCAGTCAATGTCCAGGTTCACGAGGTGACCCCTACTCTCTGAGAATGACCCGTAACCTCTGACCTCTGACACACCACCAGACTTCTATGTGACTTCAGCATCAAAAGGACACATTTGACACACAAGAAAAAACCTGAAACAACTGTAACTAAACACATCTGGGACTTCCAGCTCCTCCTGCAGCCCTCCTCAGAGTTAAACACTTTATCCCCACGCATGGCGAGGGACACACACACAGCGAGGAGGGAAAGCATTTCCTATTTGTTTCTTGCTCAAAGCTAAACTGGCACATGATCCGGACCGATTTGTCGAGGCCGCCCGGATGTGACCGCTCCGAGGGTAGTCGTAAGAAGGAGGCCATAAAAGAAAAGGGTTCCCTACGTCTCACACATGGAAGCATTTTTCAGACGACCCACAGGGATTCAAACGGCTAACCATTGCATTCAACAATACTAAATGAAACAGTCAAACGCGTCTTCTCTCATCATCCCACTAATCATTAACATTCCTGCAGGAACACTCCGTTCGCTCCAGTCTTTTACGACTGGCTAATTAAACACATGCTTCAGACTACAGTCAGTAGAGATGCTTCAGTAACAGCCCTTAGCTTAATTGGACACAATTTAAGTCATTAAGATGGTAGTAAAGAACAGACCAGGAAGAACAAGAGAGATGGAAAAGAGGCTGAATTATACCCCTCATTTTATAGCCCCCATAACCCTCCTCCCTAACTCTGAAGCTGACCTCTTCACCCCTTCCTGTGGAGTTACAGCTAGCTACTCACAGGTAGCCTATAGAGAGGGCTAAGGTTAAGGGTTAGGGGACATAGTCGTTCCAGACCCCATTATTAGACTTCTGTCCAGGGGCCAGGGGTGAAGTATGAGATGTCCATCCTCACCTGACTGTTTGCTCCGGTTGACCATGGACGTGGTCTGGGGGGGACCAGTGCCCAGGCCTGTCTATAGCTTGGGGTCGCATTGTGGACAACAAGAGAGGTCAGAGGCCATCACAGCTGAGCGAGAGAGAGACATGCACAGTGCTTGGTGTAAACTGCCTTCTTCATGTTTGAAAGCAACCTGACTAGTCTCTCATAACAGACTTTTAGCTTAAATTGTAACATAACTTAAATGTCAACATAAATGCATCTCAAATTGAGTAGAGAGATTTGGTTGTGGGTAATGAGATCCCAGAACAATGCACCATAACCATTAGGTGTCCTGGGACTGGTAGCTAAATGCACAGCTTTAGCAGTGTCCAGGCTATATGGAAAACAGGACACCAGCCTCTATTTATTTTTTACTTAACCTTTATTTATTAACTAGGCAAGTCAGTTAAGAACAAATTCTTATTTTACAATGACAGCCTACCCCAACCCCAGCCAAACCCACCTCTAATCCAGACAACGCTGGGCCATTGGTGTGCCACCCTATAGGACTCCCGATCACGGCAAGTTGTGGTACAGCCCAGGATTGAACCAGGGTCTGTAGTGACACATCTAGCACTGAAATGCAGTGCCGTAGACCGCTGCACCACTCGGGAGCATTATCACACAGATTACAGATGTCTTTCCCCCTGGCATGCCACACGGCTTATTGTTAGACACAAGACCTACGACAGGCCTGTACTATTTCTTCACCCCAAATGGCACCATATTCCCTATATAGTACACTACTTTTGACCAGGGTCCATAGTGCACTATGTAGGGAATAGGGTGCCATTTGGGAACATTTTAATGGCAATTCGTTTAGAAGCAAATTGTTTATCTTTTGACTCCATCTGGGATTTTTTAAATCATGTTGTTAACGTCATAGAGTCATCTGTTGAGCAGACATACACACACACACACATGCACACGCACGCACACACACACACACACACACACACACACACACACACACACACACACACACACACACACACACACACACACACACACACACACACACACACACACACACGCTACCTCTAAATTTGGGGCTAATGCTAGTCCATCCCCTCCATTCCCTCCCTACCAGCATCCCTTCATTCCCTCTCCTCCTCCCTCACAGCCCCCTGCCTCCTTTATTCCCTCCCTTACTCCCTCTTGCCATTCCCTCCCTCTCTCCCTCACTGCCTCTCTCCCTCACTGCCTCTCTCCCTCAGTGCCTCTCTCCCTCACTGCCTCTCTCCCTCACTGCCTCTCTCCCTGACTGCCTCTCTCCCTGACTGCCTCTCTCCCTGACTGCCTCTCTCCCTCACTGCCTCCCTCCACTACACTGTTTTCTTTTCAAGCCCAGGCCCTAACAGAACAGTCAGAACAGGAAGACAGGGTAAGCGCACAAAACTGGCAGCCTTGGGCACGCTGGGGCTATTTTGGCCCTGAGGTTTGCTAGATATGGCCTCTTCAATTAGCCTAGCATCAATATTGACCCACCTGTAGGTTAGCTATGTTAGCCTCAAACCAACTTTCAACTGTGACGTATAGTCACTCCCACCAGGTGACAACAGATATGTCTACTCATAACATGGGGATAAACACTAGCTAGCACCCAAAAGAAGAGATACACTAGCTAGCACCCAAAAGAAGAGATACACTAGCTAGCACCCAAAAGAAGAGATACACTAGCTAGCACCCAAAAGAAGAGATACACTAGCTAGCACCCAAAAGAAGAGATACACTAGCTAGCACCCAAAAGAAGAGATACACTAGCTAGCACCCAAAAGAAGAGATACACTAGCTAGCACCCAAAAGAAGAGATACACTAGCTAGCACCCAAAAGAAGAGATACACTAGCTAGCACCCAAAAGAAGAGATACACTAGCTAGCACCCAAAAGAAGAGATACACTAGCTAGCACCCAAAAGAAGAGATACACTAGCTAGCACCCAAACGAAGAGATACACTAGCTAGCACCCAAAAGAAGAGATACACTAGCTAGCACCCAAAAGAAGAGATGTGCGATAGAATATGATATAATATAATAGGATATAATAAAACAGTATAGAAAATGATAGAATAGAATAGGATAGGATAGAATAGTATAGAATAGGATAGGATAGGGTATAATAGGATGAATAGAATAGAATAGAATAGGATAGGATAGAATAGGATAGGATAGAATAGGATTGATAGAATAGGATAGAATATGATAGGATAGGATATGATAGAATCGGATAGAATAGGATAGAGTAGAATAGGATAGGTTAGAATAGGATGAATAGAATAGGATAGAATAGGATAGGATAGAATAGAATAGAGTAGAATATGATAGGATAGAGTAGAATAGGATAGGATAGGAAAGAATAGAATAGGGTAGAATAGAATAGAATAGGATAGGATAGAATAGGATAGGATAGAATAGGATTGATAGAATAGGATAGAATATGATAGGATAGGATATGATAGAATCGGATAGAATAGGATAAAACATGATAGGATATATATTTACAACATGTGAATAACCACAACCTCTAGCACCCAAAAGAAGATTCACATCTGCAATTAGATGATTCATTTACTACATAAATGATCAACTGAAAGGCAAGACTTTTGCTCCACACCAGATGTTAAAGAATTCACAGAGAATTCACAGAGAGAGAGAGAGATCCTACACAGGCATCTCACTGTCTGTCAAACTAGTTTGAGTGGGAAGGCAGAGAGGAAACAGAGTATACCGTCTCTCTCCCGAATCAGCTGACACCCTCAACAAAATGGTGACCGGCAACTTCGGCATGGTGGCATCACTTTTACTTTATGTGTTTGTTGTAAATATCACTGGAAATAATCACATCTGCAATCTAGATCTAGATGAAGTAACTGTAAATTCTCAGCAACTTCTCAGTCATGCCAACACTTTTGATGGCTCCCAGCACTTGGAAGGAATGTTATATTCCAACCTTTGTCACACCCTGATCTGTTTCACCTGTCTTTGTGATTGTCTCCACCCCCTCCAGGTGTCACCCATCTTGCCCATTATCCCCTGTGTATTTACACCTGTGTTCCCTGTTTGTCTTTTTCCAGTTCGTTTTGTTTCATCAAGCCTACCAGCGTTTTCCCCTCTGTTCCTGTCTCTAGATTGTTCCTGTTTTCTAGTTTTCCCGGTGTTGACCATTCTGCCTACCCTGACCCTGCCTGCCATCCTGTACCTTTGCCCCACCTGTCTGGATTACTGAATCCTGCCTGCCCTTGACCTGTCTTTTGCCTGCCCCTGTTGGATTAATAACCTGTTGTTACTTCGATGTTGTCTGCATCTGGGTCTTCCCTGAAAACGTGATAGTACAAACTGGCCATGACTGACCCAGCAGACCTGAGCCAGCTGTGCAAGGAGCCTCCATTGGTAGGCATGAGGAATTGCTTAGTGGTCTTATGGAGGGAGTCCAAACGTTGACTGAAAGCCATGACCGGGCGTTGGATATTTTGCTGGAGCAATTCCACAGGTTGTCTGGGAGGCAGCCTATCATGGTGGTAACCCCACAGCCCCTCAGTAACTCAGCGGTTAGCAGTGCCGTCTCATCGGTCACTCCACCTTCTTGGGAGCCCCACTTACCTACCCCGGAACGCTTCAATGGAGAGCTGAGTACCTGGCGGTTTCTAGCTCAGTGTGCCCTCATTTTCAAGCTTCAGCCCTCCTCCTTCCCCTCAGATCGCTTCAAGATAGCCTACCTCATCACGCTGATTTCCGGGAGGGCTCTCACCTGGGCTACTGCTGTGTGGGAACACCAGCCAGCCATATGCGCTAGTCTGGAGGGGTTTGTGGGAGAGGTGAAGATGGTTTTTGATGCCCTGTTCCCCCGAGAGAGAAGCTGTCTGGAAGCTGATCGAGATTCGGCAGGACTCCCGCAGTGTGGCAGACGACACAGTGGATTACCGCACGTTGGCAGCGGAGAGAGTGCTTGGAATCAGGAAGCACGACACAGTGGATTACCTCACGTTGGCAACGGAGAGAGTGCTTGGAATCAGGAAGCACGACACAGTGGATTACCTCACGTTGGCAACGGAGAGAGTGCTTGGAACCAGGAAGCACGACACAGTGGATTACCTCACGTTGGCAACGGAGAGAGTGCTTGGAATCAGGAAGCACGACACAGTGGATTACCTCACGTTGGCAACGGAGAGAGTGCTTGGAATCAGGAAGCACGACACAGTGGATTACCTCACGTTGGCAGTGGAGAGAGTGCTTGGAATCAGGAAGCACGACACAGTGGATTACCTCACGTTGGCAGTGGAGAGAGTGCTTGGAATCAGGAAGCACGACACAGTGGATTACCTCACGTTGGCAACGGAGAGAGTGCTTGGAACCAGGAAGCACGACACAGTGGATTACCTCACGTTGGCAGCGGAGAGAGTGCTTGGAATCAGGAAGCACGACACAGTGGATTACCTCACGTTGGCAGCGGAGAGAGTGCTTGGAATCAGGAAGCACGACACAGTGGATTACCACACGTTGGCAGCGGAGAGAGTGCTTGGAACCAGGAAGCACTGTTTGCTATGTTCCCTCATTGCTGCAACTCTGTTTATCATCTATCCTGATGCCTAGTCACCTTACCCCTCTACATATCTACCTCTATCACTCCAATCTCCCTGTACATTGTAGATATGGTACTGGAACTGACCCTGTATATAGCTTACTTACTTTATCGTTGTTCTTCTTATTTCTTATTTTTATTGTTGTTCTACCATATGTTGTTTTATCTGTACTTGTGCATTAAAACTTGAAACTTGAGTTAGAGACAGTTTCTGTCTTTGTAGCGTTCCTCTTCTCTCGTGCACGGCCTAATTGAGAACCTCTGCTTGGTCATTACCGAGTATGTTTGTTAATGCTGGTAACCACGCAACACGTATCAGTGAACAATACCTCCAGACTGTAATCGAATTCACTCCTCACTGCGGTGTAGAAGTGTGTATCGTGCACTCTCCTGGGCAGGAAGATCACGTTGTATACTTTTTAGCCAGTAGTTCTGAAAGCCATGAGTGGTCACTGAAAATTGCATACTATGTCACACATGTGCAGATATGTGCACCATGTCATTGTTGTCTCTTCCACTCTGCCGTGTGTGGATAATGTGACTCTTTCTAGCTGTCACTCAAATGGTGAGGAGCTGGAGCTCATTGGCTAGAACTCAAATTGCTAGGAGGCTGTGAAACATGGGTGAAAATGTAGGGAAAATGTCGCAGCTTGGCTTCCAGAAACACAGTTGTTTTCAAACGAGTGATTTTGTGGCTCACTGAGGTAAGACAGTAATTCTGATAATAGATTATGCATGTATGAACTACACATGGACACATCCAAACCAAAGAGAGAGGTTTAAAAAAGACTTAGTAGTTGCCAAAGTTCCGTGGAATGTCTTTAAGAGAATTATCTCTGGACCAGAAGATAGATGATCTCACATTATGAAAAACAGAGTTAGATAATGGAGGAGGAGTGGATGAGCAGTGGCCTGATTATTACATCTCTCCACAGGAGAGGGAGGGACTATATCAGTCTACTCATCTCTGTAATCGTCTTATTTTCAGAGCCATTCAGAATCACTGGATATCATTTCAATTCCATTCTATGCTTCATCATAATCCATTTGTAATTTCTGGCCTCATCATAAATAATGCATCTCGGCTAAATTGTGACCTTGTAACCAGATCATCAACATGAGTTGCAATGTCAGCCATTCAGGAAACTGAATAATCAAATCAAATGTATTTATATAGCCCTTCGTACATCAGCTGATATCTCAATGTGCTGTATAGAAACCCAGCCTAAAACCCCAAACAGCAAGCAATGCAGGTGTAGAAGCACGGTAGTCAGCTACATAGTAGTAACACTTCCTGTAGGACAATATTCCAAATAAAATTCCCAACACCCAAATTACAGATAAAATATATTATAGTCCACCATGGCCTTTAGGACAAATCCCAGGAAGTACCTTTGCTGCAGGATGTATAAACCCCACGCCCAGTAAAGTCTATTTTTAAATATCTGACCTTTCGTGTTAACAGACCAGGGGCTAGGCTACAGGGCGGCAGGTCTGGAATGAGAAACACAGGAAGGACCAGGGAAGGGACGTTTTGCATACTTCCAACCAGGGAGTCAGGGGGCCTGAGAGTCAGGGGGCCTGAGAGCCAGGGGCCCAGGGAGTCAGGGGGCCTGAGAGCCAGGGGGCCTGAGAGCCAGGGGGCCTGAGAGTCAGGGGGCCTGAGAGCCAGGGGGCCTGAGAGCCAGGGAGTCAGGGGGCCTGAGAGTCAGGGGGCCTGAGAGCCAGGGGGCCTGAAAGTCAGGGGGGCTAAGAGCCACGGGCCCAGGGAGTCAGGGGGCCTGAGAGCCAGGGGGCCTGAGAGCCAGGGAGCCAGGGGGCCTGAGAGCCAGGGGGCCTGAAAGCCAGGGGGCCTGAGAGTCAGGGGGCCTGAGAGCCAGGGGGCCAGGGAGTCAGGGGGCCTGAGAGCCAGGGGGCCTGAGAGCCAGGGGGCCTGAGAGCAAGGGAGTCAGGGGGCCTGAGGGCCAGGGAGTCAGGGGGGCTGAGAGCCAGGGGGCCTGAGAGTCAGGGGGCCTGAGAGCCAGGGGGCCTGAGAGCCAGGGGGCCTGAGAGCCAGGGGCCCAGGGAGTCAGGGGGCCTGAGAGACAGGGGGCCTGAGAGCTAGGGGGCCTGAGAGCCAGGGGGCCTGAGAGTCAGGGGGCCTGAGAGCCAGGGGGCCTGAGAGCCAGGGAGTCAGGGGGCCTGAGAGTCAGGGGGCCTGAGAGCCAGGGGCCCAGGGAGTCAGGGGGCCTGAGTGCCAGGGGGCCTGAGAGCCAGGGGGCCTGAGAGTCAGGGGGCCTGAGAGCCAGGGGGCCTGAGAGCCAGGGAGTCAGGGGGCCTGAGAGCCAGGGAGTCGGGGGGCCTGAGAGCCAGGGGGCCAGGGAGTCAGGGGGCCAGAGGCCCAGGGAGCCAGAGGGCTAGGGACCAGGGAGCCAGGGAGCCAGAGGCCCAGGGAGCCAGAGGGCTAGATCTGGGTCTGAGAGGGGGAAAACAGTTTGGTGTTAGCCTGGATCTGGGTCTGAGAGGGGGAAAACAGTTTGGTGCTAGCCTGGATCTGGGTCTGAGAGGGGGAAAGCAGTTTGGTGCTAGCCTGGATCTGGGTCTGAGAGGGGGAAAACAGTTTGGTGCTAGCCTGGTTCTGGGTCTGAGAGGTGGAAAACAGTTTGGTGCTAGCCTGGATCTGGGTCTGAGAGGGGGAAAACAGTTTGGTGCTAGCCTGGATCTGGGTCTGAGAGGGGGAAAACAGTTTGGTGCTAGCCTGGATCTGGGTCTGAGAGGGGGAAAACAGTTTGGTGCTAGCCTGGATCTGGGTCTGAGAGGGGAAAAACAGTTTGGTGCTAGCCTGGATCTGGGTCTGAGAGGGGGAAAACAGTTTGGTGCTAGCCTGGATCTGGGTCTGAGAGGGGGAAAACAGTTTGGTGCTAGCCTGGATCTGGGTCTGAGAGGGGGAAAACAGTTTGGTGTTAGCCTGGATCTGG